>NW_015505771.1:42396-164743 GCF_001515645.1 Sinocyclocheilus grahami | reverse complement strand
CCCCCTCCCACCACCAAAAAAAAGAAACAACTTCTTGCACATGAACCATCATGCCTGACTGCTAATATCTCTTTGTTTTTCATAAACAGCTCAATGACGTGTTCCTGCAGATCCCTGGCGCACAGAGAGTGCAAAAGACTCTGTTCAGGTGTGAAGTAGCTCTCAATGACTCATTAAAGTTGGCGTGGCTGTGCCTTGTGGGCAGTTTTTTCTAAAGTTGGATGAGGCTCAGATTTTGACATGTGTCTGAATGTACTGTTATTCTTTTTATTTTCCCTCAGGACACAAAGAAATTCTGGAAAGAGGTACTGTAGCTATAGCTGAGCTAGCATTGACAAAATACTGCATGTCGCATTAAGTCTGAGATTATTGATTAGGATAAATCTCACAAAACATTTTATTATTAGAATATTAAATATTTAAAATATTTAAATCGTAATTAAAATATGAACTGGATATTTCTTTGTTAGATTTACTGATTTGTATAGGGACTACAAATCTGAAAACTTGAAGAGAAACAATAATAATTCTCATTTGCATCCACAGACAGAACAACACGATTGTAGACACGGTTTTATCTGCCCCTCGTGCCAGTTACCCAGATATAGTGAAACTGACAGATAAACAGGTTCAGGCTGGAAACTTCCGGGACCTGAAAGTGGTTCCAGGCTACTACACCGTAGCTACTGACAGAGGTACAGACACCCTGCACAACCCACAGACCTTTAACAACACGCTTACTCCAAAATACCTGCTGCATTAGTTTGCAGTCAGTTGTAACGCTTTGGGTTTGTTATGTGAATTTAATGTTTATGTGTCCATGTCCTTGTCTGTCTTGTAGAAGCGGCAGGTGCTGTGGAGTTTCAGGAGGGCGTGGAGTCAGTGGATGTCCGGGTTCCCCTCTTTATGAAAGATGAGGATGATGAAAAGAAGGAGCTGCTTGTTCAAGCCGTTGACGTTCCAGTTGGAATTGCGAAGATCAGCAAAGATCATGTCAACATCACTGTGATTAAGGAACATGGTAAGAAGTTTTAATGATATTTTATTATCAAAGTTCGGGAGGGGCATGTTTAGATAATCAACCAATTAGCACAATAGTAAGTATATATTCAGCCTACTTACCTTTGTCCTACAACAGTTTTCTGGAATCCCTCCTCCATCCCAACTCCTTACTCCTAACTATTCCTATCCCAGCTTGGGAAATGGGGGGAGGTCTCTGGGTTCAGGCTAAATTCCGAACTCGGAGCCCTCCCCTCGGCCAGCATGCCAAATATGCATACTATTTGCTCAATCTGATTATATGTAAGTGCAAACTCATGAAATAATAAAAGAAAAATCTGACAAAACATGTTTACAGAGAATGTGTTTTATTACCCCTTTTTTTCAGCCAAATTTTGTGAGGATTTATCTTAAAACAAGCATTTTTGATATCAAAATATTTTTAAAGTGGATATTAAGTTGCAAAATCTTTGATTGTGTTTATTTATTCTCACACAGCTAAGAGCATCTTTACCTTCCTGCAGCCGTCATACACCTACAGTCGTCAAGAGGGTGTAGCAAACATCCCGATCAGTCGTGAGATCATAGAGGATGGACGGACACAGGTCACATACTGCACCCGTGACCTCACTGCCAAAGACAAGAAGGTAAAATACACTAACTCGACAACTTGGGTTTCACCACAAGTTCTGTATTTAAATTTGATTAAATTGAGTTGATTTTCTCTAATAAAATGAGACTACAACAATTTCCAAATAAGTGATATGGATATGTCTTTGTTTGAAAAAAGTCATGAAGTCATTCTCATTTGTTTGATTGTGCGTTGATTTTTCCTTTCTCTTCATAGGACTATATCTCAGTTGATGGAGACTTGAGTTATGGACCAGGGGAAACACAGAAGACAGTCCCAGTGAAACTCTTGGAGCTTGGGGAGGGAGATGGACTGCAAGAGGACAAACAAGTCAAACAGTTTGTGATGGATCTGAGCAACCCACGGCAAGGTGCTAAACTGGGCCGCTACCCACGCACCACTATCACCATCGCAGATAAACCAGGTATATATCAGGCTAACAGATTTAAAAGTATAATTTGTTGTAATTCTTTAACCTAAATTTGAATTGTCTTATATGTCCTCACAGAACCCAGTGTTTTGATGTTTAAGAAGAGTACTCAAACTTACAATACAACTGACCCGCTCTACTCCATCCCTGTGGTACGCACTCGAAACCAGGAGGGTCCGACCACTGTGTACTGGCGCACAAACAAAGCCTCACGCTTCGACCTCTCCAGTCCTCTCAAATTTGTTCCTGGCGAGACGGAAAAGAACATCGTCATTGATCCTCGTTTGTATCCATCTCCCATTATACCTGAGACCTTTCAACTGGAACTATTCGACCCAAGCAACAATGCAATCATTGGAGAGAAGAAAACCACGCTGGTGAACGTCATCGATGGTAGAGGTGAGAAAACAGCGTTTAGAGTCAGTTTTGGAGTCCATGTTTGTAAGCAACTGTAAAGGCAAAATTATTCATTGTTTTTTTTTTTACTTTTTTACTTTAGTTCATGTTTCATGAGAAAACTCCGAACCCTCCTGTAATCTGCAGATGTTGAGTGTTACTTAATATTTGCATTATTTCATATCAGGGGGTGGGAAAATGGATTTCCAGAAAATGGAATATGTGAATCAGTCAGCCACATCTCCTGGAGGACGGCTCTATGCCCCAACCAACATCAAAGCTGTTGCTTCTGGCCCTAAAAACATCCGCCTGAACTGGAACCCCAGTGCAAATGCCAGTGGTTACAAGGTAGGTTGCGTAACATGATATCTGATATAACACGTTACAAAATTGCATCCGTTTTTGTATTATTTAGTGTGTATAGTCTGTTTTTTATTTTATTTTTTTACCTCTATAAAGTTTAGTAAATAAACTTTTAAAAAACTACTCATAAACGAAGACGTCCAGTCAAGCCAAAGCGATTATTCAAAACATCTGCCTCTGACCACTAATCCTGTTAACTGATTTTAAAATGTGTAAAAGCTTCAATATTTACTACCTCTATAAAGTTTAGTAAATAAACTTTTAAAAAACTACTCATAAACGAAGACGTCCAGTCAAGCCAAAGCGATTATTCAAAACATCTGCCTCTGACCACTGATCCTGTTAACTGATTTTAAAATGTGTAAAAGCTTCAATATTTACACAGCGTTAACCAATATGAGATGGTGTTTACTTAAATTTGTAGTTGCAAAAGCCAGGAATGTGACAGGAGAAAATGTCAGCTTTATAAGTCATAGAGTGACTTTATTCATGGATTATTAGCGTATGAAATGAGTTTAATTGTGCTGTTTTTAATTGTGCTATTTTAGACACGTTGAATACAATATATAAAACATTGATTCATATGCAGTATAAATACCGTATATATGAATTAAAAGATTAAATTAATGATTTTTAAACATTTTTGAAGTCTCTTAGGCCCACCAAGGCTCATTTATTTGATCAAAAATACAGTAAAAACTGTAATATTGTGAAATATTATTACAACTGTTTTCTGGTTTAATACATTTTAAAATGTAATGTATTCCTGTGGTGGCAAAGCTGGATTTTCAGCAGCCTTCAGTTTTACATGATCCTTCAGAAATCATTCTAATATGCTGATCTGCTGCAAAGAATCTCTCTTATTTATTATCAATCTCAAAAACAGTTGTGCTGCTTAATATTTTTGTGGAAACTGTGATACAGTTTTTCCAGGATCCTTTGATGAATAGAAAGGTCAAAAGAACAGCATTTATTTGAAATATAAATCTTTTGTAGCATACATGTCTTTACTGTCACTTATGATCAGTTTAATGTGTCCTTGCTGAATTATAATCATTCTTTAAAAAATTCTTAAAAAATAAAAATAAAAATCCTGACCCCAAACTTTTGAACAGTAGTGTTTGTGAAACATACAGGCTAGTAGGAGATTATTCACTGTGGGTTGTCATGTTAGCATAGATCTCATGCTATTTTTTAGTCCCAGTTGCAGTATTTTAATGAAATTAATATTTCAGTAAACACTTGCTTGGCAAAAAAGGCTGTAGAAAAAGCTGTTAAACTTGTCCTTTGTGCTGTGATTTGCTGTTTCCAGGTGAAGTACTGGATTTATGGAGACCCTGAGGCTGATGCTCAGGTGCTGGATGTGAAGACTCCTCAAGCCGAGCTGACTAATCTCTACCCATACTGCGACTATGAGATGCGCATATGTGGCTACAATGCACTCGGAGAGGGCAATTACAGTGATATCATTCAATGCCAGACTCTAGAGGATGGTAAGTCAATCTCTGGACTTTTTAAATTTAATGGTCTTTTTAAGAAGCATGCATGTCATACTTTTCATACTTGGCTTTTTCTGGCATACCAATTGATGCTTTTTGAAGTTTCTGTCTCACAAACATGGCCATCTGCATTATTTTACCCCTCTAGTACCTGGTGAACCTGGTCGCCTGGCTTTCAATGTCATCAGCCCCACTGTCACTCAGGTCAGCTGGGCGGAGCCAGCAGAGACGAATGGTGTCATTACTTCATATGAAGTTATCTACACACCCATCAACGAGAACAAGAGTAGGAGTCTTAAAATACTTTTTATAGCATCTGTTTGTCAATATTGTAACAATTAGTGCTCAGTTGACTGCACATATTTCTTTCTCTGTTCAGAGCCTATAGGACCTTCTAAGAAGGTAATGATTGACAACCCCAAAAAGCGCATGCTGCTCATCGAGAACCTACAGCCTTCTCAGACCTACTGTTACAAAGTGCGCGCTCGCAATAAGGTGGGCTGGGGCCCGTACAGAGATGCCACAATCAACCTGGCTACACAACCTACCAGACCCATGTCAAGTAAGCGTCTCACAAAAATGGGGTGGAATCGAACTCAAGTTTGGACTGAACAATTGTTCAATAAACAATCGTACAGACTGTGAATTGATTGTGTTGTTTGTTCTGGTTTATATCACTCCTATAGTTCCCATCATTCCCGACATTCCCATTGTGGATGCAGAAGCTGGAGATGAATATGACAGCTATCTGATGTACAGTAATGAAGTACTACGATCCCCAACGGGTAGCCAGAGGCCTAGTGTCACAGATCTGACTGAAGGTGGGTTTCTTGTGATGTGGTGCAGTTGCAACACATTGGAATCAATGTACACAACCACCGTTCAAAAGTTTGGGGTCAGTAAGAAAGAAATTAATATTTTAATTAAGCAAGGATCCATTAAATTGGTCAAAAGTGACAGACTTCTATAATATTACAAAAATTTCAAATGAATGCTGTTCTTCTGAACATACTTTTGATCCAACAATCCTGAAAAAAAGTGTCACAGTTTTCACAAAAATATTAAGCAGCACAACTGTTTTCAACACTGATATTAATAAGACCGAATCAGTATCTTAGAATGAATTCTGAAGGATCATGTTACACTGAAGACTGTAGTAATGATGCTGAACATTCAGTTTTGGATTACAGGAATAAATTACATTAAGTATATCAAAATGAAAAACAGTTATTTTAAATGATATTTCATAATTGTACTGTTTTACTGTATTTTTTATCAAATAAATGTAGCCTTGTTAAGCATAAGAGACTTTATTCAAAAACATAAAAATCTTGCCGGCCCCTAATTTGACCAGTAGTGTGTCTGCTGCATATCCTTGCTGAAAAGACCAGGATAAATTTCAACCAGAATGGGTAAACTGGTTTGCCATGCAGTTCTTGGAAAAAGGGACACCAGCACACTGTATCAAAATGAAAAACAGTTATTTTAAATGATATTTCATAATTGTACTGTTTTACTGTATTTTTTTTCAAATAAATGTAGCCTTGTTAAGCATAAGAGACTTTATTCAAAAACATAAAAATCTTGCCGGCCCCTAATTTGACCAGTAGTGTGTCTGCTGCATATCCTTGCTGAAAAGACCAGGATAAATTTCAACCAGAATGGGTAAACTGGTTTGCCATGCAGTTCTTGGAAAAAGGGACACCAGCACACAGCATCCTGACAGTGGTGGTCTTTTCATCAGGGATAGTAGGGAACTAAAACAAGTTTTTCAAAACATGTAAATTCTTGACTGTATTGCATGCCTGAACATGTTGGTAGAATAGTTTCAAGCATTCGAAAGCTTTTTTGTGCTATGTTGACCTCTAGAAACTACTGGTCAGTAGCAGTCAGACATGGTCATGGTCTGCCTTCATCTGCAGTGTAACAGGATGATGTCTTTACATCATTCGTATGCAGCTCCTGTTGAAATCGAAAGGCTCTTTCTAGTCCCCTGTGCATCCATTGAAGACCCCACAATCACTTGCCTTTGCCATGGAACAATGTCTTTTTCTTTCCTTAGGGCTTTGTAAAACTGGGTGACTGGGCTCTTTATGGAAGTTGAACACATTGTTTGTGCAGCGTTCAGGGAATGTTGCAGCTGTAAAGTTTGGGCTTCTTCGGCTCATATTTGGCAAGAATGATCAGGCATCCTGACAGTGGTGGTCTTTTCATCAGGGATAGTAGGGAACTAAAACAAGTTTTTCAAAACATGTCAATTCTTGACTGTATTGCATGCCTGAACATGTTGGTAGAATTGTTTCAAGCATTCGAAAGCTTTTTTGTGCTATGTTGACCTCTAGAAACTACTGGTCAGTAGCAGTCAGACATGGTCATGGTCTGCCTTCATCTGCAGTGTAACAGGATGATGTCTTTACATCATTCGTATGCAGCTCCTGTTGAAATCGAAAGGCTCTTTCTAGTCCCCTGTGCATCCATTGAAGACCCCACAATCACTTGCCTTTGCCATGGAACAATGTCTTTTTCTTTCCTTAGGGCTTTGTAAAACTGGGTGACTGGGCTCTTTATGGAAGTTGAACACATTGTTTGTGCAGCGTTCAGGGAATGTTGCAGCTGTAAAGTTTGGGCTTCTTCGGCTCATATTTGGCAAGAATGATCAAACTGTTGACTTGGCCTTGCTAAATGTTGGTAGCATCGTGGATGGGCTCAGAAGATATCAGCTTCCCACCCTTTCTTCTTTCCTTCTTTGCCTAACTCAAGTTATTAAAGGAACAGTTCACCCAAATATGAAAATTCTGTCATCATTTACTCCCTCAGGTTGTTGCATACTGTATGACTTTCTTACTTCCATGGAGCACAGAAGGAGATGCAGATCTTTTCCATAAAATCACAGTGAATGGACGGATGCTTCAAAAATATCATAAAACTACCATAATTATGGTCCATATTGCTTGCAGACTATTTTCAAAGTCTGTTGAAGCCATATGATAGTTTTGTGTGAGAAACAGACCAAAATACAAGTTGATATTTGCTGAACATGGCTTCAGAAGACTTGAAATATACATTGACCAAATACACTTGCAATTACATTTCACAAAGAAATAAAAAAAATCATATGAACTACTTTTATGGTAGTTTTATGATGTTTTTAAGCTTTGTAGCCACATTCACTTTTATTATATAAAAAAACGCAGCCTCAACATTTTGCCTAACATCTGCTTTTGTATTCAAGAAAGTCATACGGGTTTGCAGCGACATCAGGGTTAGTAGTTAATAACAGAATTCTCATTTTTCTGGGAATTAAGTTGAGCATGGACAGCACACACATCCTCTGTGCCTTGCTTGCTTCCCCACATGATTACGGAAGGCTCACGCTGGAAGCATGTCCAGCTAGTTGGTTCGGACCTGGATCTCCGTAAGGTGTCCTGGAAACTGCCTGCTGACATCATCCCCTGCCACCTGAGCCCGGCCACAGATGCCAGCGATAGTCATGCACAGACCCTGCCACAAGGTGAAGACCTGTCCCTGGCAGACAGCATGCCATCCACACCCAACGTCAACCCAAAGCTGTGCTAGCAAAGTCACTTGAGTGCTAATTGGCATCAAGAGTATCAGAGTGCTAATTGGCATCTTTAAGTAGACTGCTAAATCCATTGCTACCACAAAAATAGCGTTTCTTCGTCTGAATTAAGAGGCTTTCTTCAGTTTGGGTCTGTTGAGGTGATTCCTTCTGGGCCACTGTTCAAAGGCCTATTCTGGAGCGCTGACTTCAACTGTGAATTCAGTTGCGCTAACGTTGCTGTGCTAATTCATGCAATCGTCTTTTCTCTTATATGTTTACAGATCAGTTTGTAAATGGAAAGTGGGACCAGAATTTCCTGTTCCCAGGAGGAAGCGGTTCCCTTTCCCGCAACGTCAGTTCCTCCTCATCCACGTACAGCCATTCCACACCCCGTCCCGGTGTAACAAATAACAGCAGCACCACAACGTACATTTCCGGCAAAGGTATCGGAGGAAACAATAGTTGACTTAAAAATTTTGTCATGATTTAGTCATCCTCATTTCATTCCAAACCTGTATTATTAAACCTGTTTCTTTTGCGGAACACAACACATAATGCCTTACTATATAATGTACCTAGAATGATCAATGGCTATCAAGCTCCAAATACGCCATAAAACATGAAAGTAGTCTATGTGCACAATATATTGTGTGCTATATTCCAAGTCGTCTTTCTTTTCTTTTTTTCAAAATAAATAATTACTTTTGTTTTCATTTTGCTAGTAACACAAAAAGCACCAGCGTATTAGAATGATTTCTGAAGGATCATGACACTGAAGACTGGAGTAATGAATCACAGGAATAAATTAGATTTTAAAATATATTAAAAAAGAAAACAATTGTTTTAAATGTAATAAAATTTCACAATATTAGTGTTTAATTTCTGTATTACCAAATAAAAGATACCTGGTCATCAGAGACGTCTTTAAAAAATATATATATTTTTTAATCTTACAGATTCACCGATAATCTTAATTAAAAAAGCTAAAGTGTTGTTCACACAAAGCAATTGTATGGCTTCAGAAGACTTGGATAGTATTGCCATTTGGACCACTTTTATGATAGTTTAATAGCACTTATTTGCCTTTCAATTTGTATTTTCTTTCTGGTCTGGTCTTTATTTTGGAAAAGAGCAGCATGAACATTATTCAGAACATTTGTTTTTGTGTTCCATTAAAGTAAGGCCGTCATATTCATTTGGAATGACATGAGGGTGAGTAAATTATGACATAATTTTAATTTGAGGGTTTATGAATCATTCTTTGATTTGGTACTTATGCTTTAAAAACAAAATTGTTGAATAAATTGTTTCCATAGCTCAGTAACCAATCGTTATTTTTTGTCACAATCAGGAGGCTCAACGACACACGGATATGATCTTAGGGATGGCGGACTTCTCAAAGAGGAAGTGATTCTGAGGAAGCGTTCTGAGAACAGGCATTACACAGATGGTGATGGAGTGAGGGATTCTATCGTCATGGGAAACCTGTCTGGTGGAATTTTGGACAACTTGGGTAAATTGAGCTTGAAAGATTTCTGTGCACAAAGCCAATCAAATTTGATTATAATGCCTCGCAAGGTGCAGCTTTTGGCAAGAATCCTTAGCTGACTCTCGCTTCAATCCTACTCTTCTTTTTCTCCCCCTTATGCCATTTGTGTTCTCTCTACACATTTTTTCTCTCGCTGTTTTCTCGTCATGCGACGGCTGCCTGCCAACCCTTTCCTGCCACACCCTGCCGTATCCCACCTTGCCATGGCTTGGCTGGCTCTCAGGGGTCTCTAACTTCAGCCAGAGTACAACTACCAGCTACAGCTTGAGCTCCAGAGCTCGTACTCAGTCTGAAGATATCAACGATGCACTGCAGAACCTGGATAGTGTTCTTCAGGGTGAGTGAACCCGGAAACAACCAGCAGTGCATCAGGAGAGGGTACTTTGAAACCGTAACTTCCTAAAGCCCCTTTCACACAGAGATTCGGAAAATACACGGATAATGTGTTCCGTGATTTGTCCCGGGATCGTTTGATTTTGGTTCATTCACACTGCCAGTGATTTTCCGGGATCCCTTAAAGATTGCGTAAAGACACTTGACATTACAATGTGAAGTGTAATGTGACGCGTACCGCTTCACTAATCTGGCGAACGATCTCAGCTTCAGCACGGATAGTGAGGAGCTCCCTGATCTCTGCTTTATACCAGTTTGCACAAATTTCTTCGTCGTGAACGTTGATCTGCCTTAAAAGCACCTGGTAAAAGAGTTGCACGATAACATGCGTCATCACTACGGCACCCTTTACGGCATTGGTTCTGGCTTTTGTTCACACAGGGCTCGTTCCGGGACTGATCCCGGCAATGTTACTAGGTCCCCAAACCGGAACGATCCCGGAATCAATCCCGGGACGTTTTTGTGTTCACTTTTTTCAGGCAAGAATCCTTAGCTGACTCTTGCTTCAATCCTACTCTTCAATCATAATCCTTTCACACGTGCAGTGTGAAAGGGGTTTAAGAGACAAGCGTTTCATAATGTAAAGTAGTTAAACTAAATGCAAATCTTTTAGTAGGTGTAAAATAAATAATGAATATATATATATACAGTGGGTACGGAAAGTATTCAGACCCCCTTAAATTGTTCACTCTTTGTTATATTGCAGCCATTTGCTAAAATCATTTAAGTTAATTTTTTTTTCCTCATTAATGTACACACAGCACCCCATATTGACAGAAAAACACAGCATTGTTGACATTTTTGCAGATTTATTAAAAAAGAAAAACTGAAATATCACATGGTCCTAAGTATTCAGACCCTTTGCTCAGTATTTAGTAGAAGCACCCTTTTGATCTAATACAGCCATGAGTCTTTTTGGGAAAGATTATATATATATATATATATAAAATGTCATTTATTTTTTACAGTAAGAGCAATATTTATTTAGGCACAAAACATATCAGACAGCATTGAACTTATTTATTAATTATAATTATATTAAACAGATGCAATAAATATTCATTTACAATAAATGCAACTAATAGAACACCATTTATTTAAAATATACATTTATAAAAGACAAAATGCAGTGCAGGGGACCAAATGAATTAATTCATCTTTTTTTTTTTTTTTAGAACCGGTTCATTTATTTGTCTGTCTGAATATAATTTATCAATTTACTTCCATATACTCTATATATCTATTTGACGTTTGTTTATTTTTTCATTGTCTTGTATTGTGTTCTTCTCATAGGTGAGGTAAAGCGTATCGAGGTGAACAATCCTGCTCAGAACTCTGTGGTGGTTCAGGATCTTCTGCCCAACCATTCCTACATCTTCAAAGTGAAGGCCCAGAGTCGAGAGGGCTGGAGTCCTGAGAGAGAGGGAGTCATCACCATTGAGTCTGCTGTCGACCCCAAGAGTCCACTGAGCCCAATGCCAGGTGGAGCACCTTCATACTAATTCTTGTTTTTTATGGTACCAAAAGGGGGCACAGTAGCTATTACCAGCAATAGCAGTGGCATTATCCTGAAGTATTAATATTAAAACATTATTGTGTGTATTTTACTATTTACTAAAACATGTATGTGTATGTGTGTGTGTGTGTGTGTGTGTGTGTGTGTGCTGTCTTTCAGGATCTCCATTCACACTCAGCACTCCCAGCGCTCCAGGACCTTTGATCTTCACAGCTTTGAGTCCAGACACACTGCAGCTGAGCTGGGAGAAACCCCGCAAACCCAATGGGGACATCCTGGGCTATGTGGTTACCTGTGAACAGCTGCACGGTGGAGGTCAGATACCAACCTCTTTATTTTCTGTTTGGCATATTTTTTATTTGACAATTGACATATCTGAACTTTGAATCCATATGAATGTCCAGAGTAGTCACAAATGTAATAATCAAAAACAAATCCTGTTCTTTTCCTGCTCAGAACTCTGTGGTGGTTCAGGATCTTCTGCCCAACCATTCCTACATCTTCAAAGTGAAGGCCCAGAGTCGAGAGGGCTGGAGTCCTGAGAGAGAGGGAGTCATCACCATTGAGTCTGCTGTCGACCCCAAGAGTCCACTGAGCCCAATGCCAGGTGGAGCACCTTCATACTAATTCTTGTTTTTTATGGTACCAAAAGGGGGCACAGTAGCTATTACCAGCAATAGCAGTGGCATTATCCTGAAGTATTAATATTAAAACATTATTGTGTGTATTTTACTATTTACTAAAACATGTATGTGTGTGTGTGTGTGTGTGTGTGTGTGTGTGTGTGTGTGCTGTCTTTCAGGATCTCCATTCACACTCAGCACTCCCAGCGCTCCAGGACCTTTGATCTTCACAGCTTTGAGTCCAGACACACTGCAGCTGAGCTGGGAGAAACCCCGCAAACCCAATGGGGACATCCTGGGCTATGTGGTTACCTGTGAACAGCTGCACGGTGGAGGTCAGATACCAACCTCTTTATTTTCTGTTTGGCATATTTTTTATTTGACAATTGACATATCTGAACTTTGAATCCATATGAATGTCCAGAGTAGTCACAAATGTAATAATCAAAAACAAATCCTGTTCTTTAAGTCCAGGACACACCAAGCCGACTTCAAAGAACTAGCGGCGATGAAATCCAACAGTGTTGTCACCTCGCGTCGGCGATGTCTGGACCAAAAAGCTGCACTTGAACACACCGCTCGGAGTACAGCTGACTGCAAACTAACACGTGTGTTCTGCACCTGCGGGAGAGGAATTAACTGTCTATAGCAGCAGCTACCAATAGTATATATTCGTCATTCAAAAGGAGAAACTGGAACAAGGATATACGATATATACACAGATATACGAAACGTAAACAAAGCAACACTTGCTTACCATTTTGAATACAAGTTATGTTGATAACTTTCTTCATTTTAAGTACTCATGTTTTGAAAATATTTGCATATTGGAATCCCTTACAGAGACATCGCTCTCTCAGGTCTGAAGGCCTGATCATCATCTCGCGCACCATCTCCACCGTCCCAAACACTGGGTAAAGATCACGTAACATTAGTACAGCCTTCTATTAGCGCTGCCTCGTTTTCATCACTTTCGCTTTAATTCTCAGTCACTGACTCATTCTGTAAACTGAGCATCCAATCAGAGTTCTCACTCTCGCTGATGGCCCCGACGCCGATTCAACATGTTGAATCATGCAAACATCAAGAGCCGACATGTGGAACACACCAAAAAAAAACTATCCAGACAGACGCTTGCCGACGGTCGTCCATCGGCTTGGTGTATCCCGGCCTTTAAGTTCCCTGTTAAAACTGTGTTTGGTGTCCTTGCAGGAGATCTTCGCTCCTTCCAGGTGAATGGCAATGCTGCAACTTCTTTGACTGTGTCTGACCTGAAAGAAAACATGCCGTACAAATTCAAAGTTCAAGCCCAGACCACACAGGGCTTTGGACCGGAGCGAGAGGGCATCATCACCATCGAATCCCAAGATGGAGGTATGCGAGGATTTACAACAGTGGCACAGAGAGAGAGTGATATGACAGTGTTAATGCTTTAGGCCTTAAGATATATATTTTCACAGTTAAATGTTTAGTGTTTCAATAATATCATAGCCTACTTTTTATCATGCAGTCAGATCACAACCGATGAAATCAAGTCTTGCCCAGTATTATTTCCTGTTGTATATTGTTTTTTTTTTATATTGTCTTTGAGGAAAATCACTGATGATAAATTTTTTGTTGGAACTAACCTAACCCTAACCTTTTCTTTTCTCGTCCTCCTCAGGCTCCATGTCACAGTATAACAGTCATTCAGTCACAAAGAGAGAGGTGTTCAACCTACCAACAGAGATTACTTCACACACCATGTTCTCAGAACCTTTCGTGTCTCCAGGTACCAACACACACTATATCTTCCAGGGCTGGGCAAAATTCACAGTTGAAGAATTTGTTCCATTTCTATGAATGAGTTAGAATTTCAGTTAAACTGGCCCCACATGATGTTTTAACCCACAAAAAATTATTAAATAATTAATTTTGACTAAAAATGCTTATTTTGTAATATGTAAAAAAAAAATTCACAAATGAACAGTCATCAAAAGAAACAACAAAATATTGAAATTAACAGTTTCACGACAATTTTTATTAAATGTAATTAAAAATTAGTTATTTTATAATATTTAATATAAATTTACAAAACAATTCATTTTGGGTTATTAGGCTTATTTTGTGATATGTAAAATACATACATTCTTATCAAATAAAAAAAATCGATTAAGTACAGCGATCAAAAGGTTTTAATTTTGCAATGCGATTTTCCACAAAATGTTCACCACATTGTCTTCAGAAAACAAACCTGTTGATTTTTATTTATGTTTTAGTGTTTTATAGTAAAATAGACCACAGTGGAAATTTTTACTAATATCATTATAAAATATTAAATAGAATTTATTAAATTAAATACATATTTCTGTTGATGGTATATCAATCGTCTAACTTTTCTGGAAATACCATATGTTGTGTATGATAAAGTTATACAAAAAGTTATTAAAAACTTAAAAGCAGTTGATATTAATTTTATATCATTCCAATTTTTTATTGTTTTAAATTATTTAAATTCTAAATAAAAGACTATATTGTTATATAAATGTTTCTAACTTTCTAACTGTGTCTGATGTGTGTTTTTTCTAGAAGGTATGATGATGTCGTCGAGCAGACAGATCACAGAGTCGGGCGGCACCATCACGCGGCAGGTGGAGATGGTGCAGAGAGGAGTGATGTCCAGTAGCACCGTCACTAAGAAGGTGGAGAGACAGTACTTTGAGGCCTAATCTAACTTCCTTTTGCTTTCAGCTGAAGTCACACGGCAGAGCAGCAGTATAAACATACGCTCTAGTCAAACTAGAAAAGTTCACATACCAATGTGCACAATATATGGTGTTTATGTGAGCATGAGAACGGCTGAGTTCTTGGATTCCTCGGATTATTGCTCATAAAGACCAAAGTCTTCAAGCCTTGATATTTAGTTGAATGTAAAGACTTAAAACCTTTTAGTGTTATCTTATCACTTCCAAAAAGGTATTTGTTAAAACTTTTGGCCATGTTTCATGTAGTGTTTGCGAGAAATGTTATGGATGTTTGTGGCATTGTGGCAACGTTATTATGTTGCATTCATTTTGATGAGGTTTGAATTTGGCAGGTTTCATATCATGATGTTTATATTATTGATGTTGCTTTCAAATTTCAAGATGTATCAAGTTTTTTGAGCATGTAGGTTTTTTAAATGCATTTTCACATCAAATATGCCATGTCTCTTGATTTAGAGTGTATACTTCAACTCATTAGTATTTTTCCTCCTAAATCAACTTTTTTTTACTTGTTAAGGGTTGCATAAAATGTTGCAACACATGAGTGCACACATATGGACTCGATTCTTAGGATTGTAAATATGTTACTGAGGTTTGTTTTTTTTATTGGCTGGTTGCAAGATGTGCTGTTGTAACTTCAGGCCTGTGGCTGTATTTCAGATTACATATAAAGTCTGCCAGGTTTGTACACTACTGGCAATATGGAAAAGATTACCAATCTGACACCTATGTAATTACATTTTTACTGCCTTCAATAATTTGTATGGTACTTTTGTCTTGGGAACAAATATCTTTTTTTAGAGTTTTATATTAAAATTGCATTTCACCATCATATTCAAGCCGTAGTATGCAAAACGCCTCACTGCATATTAGTTCCCCTTACCAATAAATCATCCTACCACAGTCGACCCTTCGTGTGTCAGCTTTGTTTATTAGAAACAGATTTAGGTGCAATCAGTTTTTTTTTAGCACACTGAAATGAGCTACTGAAATGCTTTACATTGATTGGAGGAGAAAGTATGGACACTGCCCTCTATATGCTTTCTTATGTTACTGACAAACATAAACAAACAAACATGGAGTTGAACGTGATTATATCCAACACTTGCTAAAACTGGGAAAATAGTGCATTGAGGTCAGCAAAACAATATTTCAGTTTTAGGCATTGGATTTGGCTAATTATAATCTTATTTTATTTAAAAAAACAATGGAAATTGACATATTATATGGGTAACGAAAAAAGAACAATCACAATTCAGTATGCAAATCATTTAGAAATATTATGATGTAATCGTTGTCGCTTTCATTTTGAATCCTTAACATTCTAGCAAATGGGAGTCAGTAGGAGACTTTCCAAGTTCAATTTCTTAAAATTAAAAAATAAAAACAAAAAATAAATTGTATACAAAAAGTCTGAATGGAAACGGTACATTAGGCTGAATTAATCGCAGAAAAAATTGTGACAAAAGCACTTAAGATTTTAACATGAAGATGAAGTCATGAACACATTCCCAACGCTCATGCATAAGTATGAGCAAACAAGCCCTTAGAATTTTGAAGCATCTTTTTTTTTGGTAGCTGCACAAAGAAAAGCATAGCTGAAGTATATGATTTTTTTTCAATGTTAAAATCAATTCTATCCCAGATTAATATGCATAGACTACACCATTTGGAGGTTGATTTCTTCAAAAAAGTGAAAACACTGCATGCCAACTGATCTCACACAGAAACAATTTGGGTTTCTTTCAAGGGAATCAGGGTCATGCTAACTTCAAAGTTGATCGACAAAAATACGTCTTCTATCTGGGACTATCTGTTTGTCTGACCAATCGCAGACTGTTTAACAACAGTATTTTTTACAATTCCTTTGTGTTGCTAGTGGTGCAGAAATCACAGCTTTAGCTACTCTTAAAAAAAATTTAAAATTCCTTCTATGCACTTCTATTTTTGTAAGCATTGATCAATTACTGTATGAATGTTTTATGGCGTTTGTAATTTCTTCATATCCATGTGTGTGAGGATTGTGCGATCATTACGTACATTAGCAAAACAGGCATTGTCCCTTACAGAGACATTGCTCCCTCAGGTCTGAAGGCCTGATCACCATCTCGCGCACCATCTCCACTGTCCCAAACACTGGGTAAAGCTTCTCTGTGAACCTCTTGCTGTATGTGTAGATGTGCGCACGCTTCTGGGTGTCATAGAAGGACAGCTGCCCCTCCTCATAGTCCAGATAGACCCCCACCCTCCGCGGGATGAGCGACTGGGGCAGGGGTGTGGGCGGTATGGTCAGGGCCTTGAGCTCAGAGCCCCGCTCCAGCCTGAGGGTGAGGTATCCGCTCTGAGTGTTGAGCGGTCTGTAGCCTTTGCAGAGAGCCGATTCTTTGGCCACCCCAAGACGCCAATCACGGTCGCCCACTTCTACCTCCCAGTACCGGCGTCCCGACGAGAAGCCCTCAGAGCCGAGACAGCACCACCAGCCATCAAAGCGCCGCCAGCTGCAGGGAACCTCACGCCGCTCCAGACCGCACTGCATGCGCTTGCAGTCCTCGGACAGAACCAGAGCAGGGTTGGCCGTCTCTGGGTCAAAAGTCACCTCCACTGTAAAACAGGGTAGCACTTACAGTTAGATTTAAGTCTTTAGGTGTATCACAGAAGATTTTCAAGAAATTTAACAGTATATATATATATATATATATATATACACATATACACAGTATCTCACAGAAGAGAGTACACCCCTCACCTACTTTACATTGTAGCAAAGTGTCATTTCTTCAGTGTTGTCACATGAAAAGACATGTAAAAGTAAAAAATATTTACAAAAATGTGAGGGGTGTACTCACTTCTGTGAGATACTGTATATGTACACAGAGTTCTGGCATGAAACTCTAGATGGCACAGTCCGATAGGTCTAACTCAATCTGACCTAATGACATCATTATCACATGGCACAGCTGATTGGTTCTCTCCTGTATCGGTAGCCAATGAGCTCACTGCTCAACATTCAAATATATGACTAGTGCTTTCCGTAGCAGTTGCAGCTTGCTTCAGAAATCCTCCACCTTCCCCAGCTCCACCTGTATAGATCTGCTACGAGGTGATTCATGTATGCTATATGGGGGTTCTTTCATGCATGTCATATTTGCAGCATCAATATTTCTTACATGCTCACAGCAGCAGCAGCAGCAGCATAGCATATCTATTCCGCCAAGACCAAATACATTAACATTGTCATGTATATTACCATGCCAATCCATCCGAGAGTTGTCATGACAGAAATGTGATGGTGGACTCGTGAACATTAATATTACCAGTGAGAGAAAGGCCTTTAATTACTTAAAAGTTACCCTGGGGTCCTTTGCAACCTCGCAGACTATTACACGTCTTGCTTTTGGAGTGAACTTTGTTGGTCGACCACTTCTCCATTTGTACACAATCTGTCTGACTGTGGATTTGTGGAGTCCAAATTCTTTAGAGATGGTTTTGTAACCTTTTCTAGCCTGATGAGCAACAGCAGCTCTTTTTCTGAGGTCTTCAGAGATCTCCTTTGTTTGTGCCATGATTCACTTGCACAAACATGATCAGACTTTGATAGATCCTTTCTCTAAATAAAACAGGGCAGGCAATGACACCTGATAGTCCTCTCACGGATTGAAAACAGCTCGGAACAGATGGACTCGAATTTCGGATTTTCGAATTTTCAGCTGGACTTGACACTTTCAAATTAACATTTAATCCTAGAGATTCACAAACTTTTACCACTCACAGATTTGTAATATTGGATCATTTTCCTGAATAAACAAATGACAAAGAAAATATTTTTGTCTCATTTGTTTGATTGATTATATATATAGATGTATATATAATAAAATGATTAATTATCTTAAAACCTCAAGGATACATTATATTAGTGAAAAGTAATATTAAGGACATTTATAATATTACAAAAAAATTATATTTTAAATAAATGCTGTTCTTTTTCATTTTTCATTAATCAAAGAATCCTATAAAAAATGCATCAAGGTTTCTACAAAATATTATTATTATAATGATTTCTGAAGGATTATGTGACGCTTAAGACTGGAGTAATGATGCTGAAAATTCAGCTTTGCATCACAGGAATAAATTACATTTTACTATATATTCAAATAGAAAACAATGTAAAAATATTTTAATAATAATACTGTTTTACTGTATTTTTGATCAGACTTTGGAATGAGTGTATGTATATATATATATATATATATATATATATATGTGTGTGTGTGTGTGTGTGTGTGTGTACCTACAAACAAGTTTGTACCCAAAAGTGAGAGCAAAACCTGACAAAATTGCCAAAAACCTCCATTTGGGGACATCCTCATATATAAAAATAAAGTAAACCGTTTTTTTTTTAAATTGTAAAAATGCAGAAAGTTTTCTGTGAGGGGTAGGGGTAGGGGCAGGGGTTTAGGTTAAAAAGTGTTTAACTATCTGTATATAAAAACAATAGAAGTCTATGTAATGTCCCCATTTAGATAGCTAAGTAAACATGTGTGTTTGTGTGAGTGTGTGTTTGTGTTTGTATATATATACTGTGACACATACCTGCAGCATCACATATCCAGTTCCACACTGAAAAGAAAAGCAACATTTCTGTGTTACTACATAAATAATAGAAATAAAAGAAACTATTGCATTGACAGCCTTGATGACTATAGCTGCTGAATGTCAATGCATTTAAATGGCATTAAATTATTAATTATTTGAATGATGAACCAATAATCTCTCACCTATGTGTGGAATGTAGCCAGTGCAATCTAAAGAAGATCAGCGAGAGAAAGAGAAATTATCAGAAAGCCTATTCAAGACACATTGATCATAAACAACTTCATGTCTAAACTAATAAAACTGCTGTGTGTGATTTTTGGAATATATTGTATAAAATATATTGGTATCTGGTATTTCTTTTTTGAAATTCCTAATGGTGCCACTATTGGAGCAGAAATCACTAACAGCATCTGTAGTTAACTATCCTTCAAAATCAATTCTTGGACATTAATGTCATTGCCTTCTCACCGATCTTCTTGGTCTTTTGTTTTTGTACCAGCCACAGTCTTGGAATGAGTTCCTACAAAAACACAGGTGTGCTTAATGTCAGTGGTGCTGGTTATTAAATAAATTAAAAATGTAATTTATTTTTGAATTTATGGAAAGTCTTTGAATGTGGTTTTTGATTCTAGAGGCATCACACCTTGTCCAGATGTTCCCCAAGCACGACCCCTATGAGCATCTCCAAGGCAGACTGCAGGTGTGACAGGTGACCCCGCTTCCACTGCAGCTCCACGTCATCCAGCATCATCAACACCACCTCACCCGGCCAGATACCATGCTGAGAGAGAAAGACCAGAAGAAAACATAGTTTGTTATAACACTTTAGAAACAACCACATTCAAAGTTTCCAAAAACATTCATTTGTGTTTATGCACGTGTCAAATGCAGGTCAGTGGAGTTGTTTGTAATGAGAGAAAGAGAGATGATACTTCACTAACAGTATTTACTTATATTGAGTTACACACAAATTACTCCTAAGAAAATAAAAACGACTCTGAGAAAGGAATTAATTATTGATTAGGCATGAGAAAGGTAATGCTATATTGAAAGGATGCATGTCCCTATAGACTTAAAGGTGTGTAATTTTATTGATGTTTAAATGCTTTCTCGTATCCAGGTTAATGTGTGACAGCTAATAGCTAACCATTTGAAGGCTGACCTCCCTGAAGAGTGTTAAGGCATTTCAAATCATCTGCCTCAACCATGATATTTAGGCTGTTTAACAATTTTGTATATGAAAGTGCAAACTGCATTTATTCAGGTATTATTGCATAATGCATACACTCTTAAAAATAAAGGTTTCACAGCGATGCCACTGAAGAACAATTTTCGGTTCCCTAAAGAACCTTTCAGTGAACATTTCCTAAAAGAACCATGTTTTCTTTTAGTGTACACCATGTAGTATGCAGTAAGCCGTGAGTGTTTGGCAAATCTGTCATTATTTTAACTGAAAAACAATAGAAATCAGTGGTAAGTCTAATTTATACAGCTTAGCGGGCTGTGCATGTCTCTCTCAGGTCAGTCAGTGAGGTCGTTTGTAATCAACCCAGTCTGACAAGAAGATCATAGCAAGGTTAATATCTTAATTCTTAATCAGAGAGCAACCTGAGACTAAGACCTATACAGTGAGTAAGATGCTTAATTTACAGCATGGACCGATATTAAATTACAAACTCACAAACAAATACTCCTGAGAAAATGTAGCCATTAATGTATTTATGGATATAAACTTATTTGCTATATAGAGGCCTATAAAAACACTACCAGACAAAAGTTTGTACACACTTGATTATATTATTATACAAATCTTTTGATCTAGAGGCTTATGCTTAAATGTCTGAAATTAGTTTTGTAGACTTATATATTATTATATTTATATATATATATATATATTAAATTGCTATTGATCGCAACTTAATCCCACATTTTTATCTGTCTAAATCTACCTTAAATTAATACTTTTCAAGTTTTTAATACTCTAATCAACATGGGCATGGACAAATATGGGTGCTTTATTGCTTTATGCAAATGTATATTTATTATTAGTGAAACCATACTCAACATAGAGCATAAAGAATTCAGATACAGGTTTTCACAAAAACAAAAAGTTTTTAAACCATTTTTAAGAAATTTAATCAAAAGTCAAAAGTCTCTATTATATTAATTTAAACAATTATCATCAATTAATTATTATATTAATTAAATAACATAGAACTATATTTCACTGGCTTAATTGTTTAGATTTTTATAATGCATTTTCTTCTTATCGATCTACCAGTTCACATTTACAACTGCGTGTTTGCTGCATAAAAACATGGGTGGATGTTTGCATTGGTCTGAACAAAAACAGCAGACAGGCTTATTGAAAATGCAGATTCATTCTCTGCCAGCAGATGGCACTGTCGGAACGGCAGAAATATAGCAGTTTCTCCGACTGTAAACAAAGCAGCCCAGCACTGGACTTTGAAACGTGCAGCCCTCATATTTATTCAATGAAATCGTCACATTAAGCCATATCGCAATTCTTGTCTGTCCCTCCCCAAATTTAAGACCTCTTGAAATCATAAATAAGACTTTCTTGAACCATTTAATACTTTTTATGGCCTTAAATATGATACAACTTAATTTAAGACCTCTTAAGACTTTAAGGACCCACGGAAACCCTGAAAGTGCGCGCTGCATTAAACGCACATTAATAAAATTAGTGCCGTTAAAATGAATTTGCGTTAATGCGTTATTAACGCATTCATTTTGACAGCCCTAATATATATATATATTTTCCCCCATGTTACGTATGAACATTTTCAATACTGTTTGAAAAACATCCCAGAATGCGCCTCATGAAGTTAGTTTTGGTGGTGAATTTGCAGATGTATTTTCTGAAACTTCCACACCGGGTGTCTGTTGCGCTGTCCTCTGGTCCAGTCCATAATGATCCTTTTGTACGGGCCCATGTCATATTCTCCACCCTGCTCCAGAATGCTCAGTAAATGACTCTTCCAGTCCCGCTTTTCTGGATGCAGATCAGCATAAACGTGCATGGGCTTCTCAATATTTTCCTGCATAATGAGAAAAAAAACTGAAGATTTGGAATATAGCATGCAAGTTATGGACTTTTATGTTATTTTTATGGTGCTTTTGAATATTGAAATCTGGCTTTGGAATGAATATAAACTACATCTGGCCAGTTGAATGCCTGTATCATCTCTATGACATAACCACATATAGAGACATTCTGATCTAAATCCCTCAAAACTGTTAAATTTCGCAACATACTGTATTCTTGAATCAATATCAGTAACTCTAAAATAATTGCCTCAATAACTTGAGCCCCTTGAGCTGACATTTATGATGCAGTGACCTTTTTAATAAACAGCCCATGTCTGAAAAATCAATTACTTTGATTTCTCAGATGCAATGTGCTGACAACAAGCTTTTTTTTTAAAGTACACTAAATCCACGAGGCGGACACCATGGAGCGAACTACAGCTCAAGGACACAAAAGTACTGTGGACTATACTATAACTTAAAAACAAACCAGGATTAAAGCTTGATCCTTTGAAAACTAACAGAATTTTAAACCCTTAAGCTACTGGAGCTGTCAGTCAGCCTGATAGAAACAGACTAGCTGGTTACTATGGGGACTGGTGGCAGTTTGTTTCTAAAGCAGGATTTTTTCTAAATATAACACACGTCTCTAAACCAACCAACATCAGCCTGTAATTAAAGCCATGCAGATCCTGAGAAACAACAGCTGTCTGAAAAACAGAGTGTGTCTCCTGTAGGATGCAGCTAAATGAATACAGGAAGGCGACTATATTTACTGAGGAACAGGATTGTGCATCATTCAGAAATGAACTGAGAATGCTTTTTACATTTCTGAACTAAGAAGTAGAATTCAAATGAATTTCCCCCATTTTAATGTTTTATTGTTTGCATAAAAATATGAATAATTTCATTTTTCAGTATGAATTACACATAAATTGTTATACGTACACATAGCAAATTACATTTATATTTTATTATAATTTTCTTCCCAGAATAATAATTTTCCAGAAAATTCTATTTTAGTCTTGATGAAGCAGCTTACAAGATATAAACCTTAAACAGGACATATAAGTGTGTTGAATTTGTGAAAGTACAATTCAGTGAATTCAGCTGCCTGTGATTCATTTCAGCTCAGGTTCTAACCTTCATCTCCAGGATGTTGGCGGTCTCCACAATGAACTCTCGACAGGCGTGCGGAGGCCATACGTCCTCTCCGGTCCAGATGTGAGCCAGAATATCTGACCTCTGAAAGACATCAGCATAAGAGCTTCCAACAGGGATAAACAGAGTTTGCAAATGTGTGTAGAAATGTAGTTGATGGTAGTGGATTTATTTATTGACCCTGATTCTAAACAGCTAGAGAAAAGCCAGGTACAGCAGGTACAATGCAACAATATATTTGTCTTACCTGACAGATCCTGTTGAGTTCTCGCGCGAGCTCCATTATAAACAGCTGACTCTCTGTTAATGGCTCTTTCTTTACATGTTTCACTCTCTTCCGCGTCTCCTGCACAGACATTTGGGAATTATGGAGTAACTAAAGCTCCACCAAGGAATATAATAGCTAAACTTATAAATGCTATATTATTATTTTTTTCTTAAAGTCATGAACATCTCCACCACATTTCAAATTTTGTATTGTTACATTATGGGCTGGATTATAACTGCCGACTAATTTCATAGCTAGCATTTTATTTATCCTAAATACCCAATTAAATAATATTTTCATATTTAATAAATAATTAAACAATATTTCTTTAAATTTTTTGCACAAGTTCAACAGTTACAGCTTGACTGGAATTGATTATCGTCAAAATAAAAATCTAAAAGAATAAAAATAGCCTATTCAAGTATACAAGAGATATTTTTATTAATTTTCCTTTTTTTTTTTCACATGCCACATCTCACATTTCATTTTGAAGCAGGAAAAATTGTTGTGATGAAAATGATGCCACAATTAAACTAATTTTTATAGAAGTCAACTCGTCCGACAAAAAAGCCTGTAGTTGTGCCTCACATTTGATGTAGTTTATTCTAAATACAATTACTGTATATCATATTTTCATATTAAATAATATTGTCACTATTTTTTTCATATGTTTTGACAATTTTGGCTTGACTGTAAATTACTGTATTCAGTATAAAAGTGGCAAAAATATATTCTGTTCACAAATGATATTTATCTTAATTTTCCTTATTTTCCTCATACTCCACATGTCTCACATTTCATTATGTCTCATTGATAAACAAGTACACTACTTTATTAGCAGGAAATATTGATGGTTGTGGTGTAAATGACGCCACAACTAAGTTTGTTTTGATAAAAATAGTTGAAGTTCATAGCTAGCATTTTATGTAGCCTATCCCAAATACACACAATTATATAATATTTAACAAAAGTGCCTGCAATTGAAAAAAAACCACCCTGATATAATGAGTTTCACTGAGTTACTGAAGAAAAAAAAAATCCTCTGATGCAACAAATGAATGAACGAATGAATGACCCGCTGTACCTTCAGACGAAACTTGAGCTTCTTGGCTGGCTCAATGAGAAACTGAAGGCAATCTTTCATCATATTGGACAGGCTGATGTGACCCTATTAGAAATCTGAAAGAGATGGAAAGCAGAAAACAGCAAAAGGTTTAAGTGTAACAGCTGTGAAAGATGGGAGGGTTTTGCAAAAAGCCTTACTTTCAAAACTCAGCAAACTCAACCTGCAACAACGCATTATTTTTTGATCACTCTGCGGCTCTGCTCTGATTGGCTCGTTACGACAGTGGGTACAGGTCCAGAGAGACCCAAGGAAGCAGCGAGAGCACTTTTAATGGACGCTAGGGCTAGTGGCTAGAAAAACTGGTGGTGTGTTTAAACTTATTATTCTAAAAAAAGAAAAAAGAAACGGTCAGACTAGAGTTACCTCCACCAAACCTGGATCAAGACCTTTGTCCTGTATTGACCTAATAAGCTTTATTTTTTTATATAACAGAATGGAAAATAAAATAGGATCAATTCAATATCACCATATCATTTGACAGTTTTAAATATAAATATTTAAATAAACAATACCTTTATTTTTGCTTTGTACCCTAAAAGACATCAACAGCACCCTAGAAACAACCTGAACACTCACTAAACTGCATAGCAACACCCTAGCAACCACTTAGACGCATTAGCAGCCACTCCATCTATCAGTAAAGTTTTTTTTTTTTTTTATAAATTCACACTTGTTGTTTTCAGCCTGGCAGAGGTCGGGAACAGGGACAGATTAAAGAGCTCCTGACAGATTCACACACACACAGACCACGTGAAGGAGCACAAGGTGCAGATCTCTCGAAACCACTCTGATCCTTTAAGCGAATTAAACCAGTACAGACCTGTGTGGATTTTTGAGCAGGAGTGAGTAGGTGGTGTCGGATGTAGTTTAAAAAAGCTGCTGAAGACAGAATCCATAGTTGTCATTAAAATAAGAATATCACGTATTTGCATTTTATTAATACAAATAATGAATAATAATAATAATACAACTCATAGTTAATATGGCCATTTAATTGGAGAAAACCTATCATTTAGAAAACCCAAATAATATAGTCTACTTATACGTCCGTTAGGTTTACGCAGAATGTGCATTATTCCAGATGACAAAAAAGCAGATGATGAATGAAGATGTCATAATACACTCCAAACTCAGAGAAGCGCAATGCAGTCATAATATTAGGCTACGCAGGTGTGCGCATATCCAAAAGTCATTCAATATAGCAGGTGCACCGCTGCCAATGACAGAATATAAAGTTTACTAAGATGTAAGTCACATACCTTTCTGTTTAACCTTTCGAAATATCCTCAGAAAGTTTTTCTACATCACAACCTCATTTGATGCTTGTGAATGTCGTTGCTGGTTCAGTGAATGCCCTCGCCTCCGCAGGCAGGACAGGAGTGTGGTGACCAATCGGCGTTCACACGTCTTGGTAATTTAGTTATTAGCCTTTTGTCGCGGAGTGATCACCGATCGTGTATTTCCGTAACGTTCCCGAACGAGACCGAAAGACTTATCGTATGTTTCCGTAACATTACCGAAATTGCACGAGTTCTTCTCCTTGCCTTGTTATTTAAAAGACATCCAGCAGAGGGTGCTATTGTCTAACCTTTTTTTTACTCCGTTTACTCTACTTAAATCTCTACTGTCGTAAACCGAAAAAGGCATTTTATTTATTATAGTAAATACATACATGATCTCATATAATACATTAATATTAAATTTATTTAAATTCAAATGTAATTTATTTAAATTCAATTTACTTGCATTCAATTGTAACCACTACATTTCTTTCTGTTCTGTATTAATAAAAGAAAACCAAACTTTTCCCTCTAAATACTCTTTACTACAGCCTTAGCTATACTTTTAAAAACATGTCAAATTTAAATACAAAACTTTCTTGAAAATAGAAAGGACAACAAATATGTACAGATGAAAATAAATGCTGTTACGCACGTGAGAAAAACAAACAGTATTATCTCATTAACAGCCGAAAATGAACGCCCTGTACCACTTTAAATGTTTTCGTACAAAATATTTTACTAGAGTAAAAAAAAAAACTGAACAAACTTACTTGTTGTCCATAACAACCTTACAAAACAAACAGAACTTCAATATTTGATCTTGCATAGATATTTGATTAGTTAGATAAAAGCAGCTATTAATGTTTTAAATAGTGTGAAAATCACATTTCGAAATGAATCAAATGCAATGAGATATAAACATCTTTGTGATTTAAAATTCCATTTCTTCTTTTTCTGAGGCAGTCAGTTGTTAAAAAAGAGAATATTCTGTAATGGTCTGCATGTTTAAATGAGTGAGTGGTGTGATATGTGGCCAAGTAGGGTGTCCCATACTTGGAATTTGTCCTCTGCATTTAACCCATCGAAGTACACACACACACACGGGGAGCAGTTGGGGGTTCAGTGCCTTGCTCAAGGATCTCACGAGTGGTCATTCACTCCCCCCCACCTACCATCCCTGCCAGTACCGAGACTCAAACCCACAACCTTTGGGTTACAAGTCCGACTCTCTAACCATTAGGACACAACTGCCCAACTAGATACCTCAGTTGTTTCTGGGAACTATTCTAGCACACCTCGAAACAAAATCTTTTATGTTTCCTGACTTGAAAACAAGCAGTGCCCCACAGTTACACCTTTACAGACAGTAAAACACACAACTCAATTACAGTCATACACAAGGAAACTGATAGCATAGATGCCAATACAGGTGCAAATTACTCAGTTGGAGAGGATTGTCCAAAGTACATTTCCTCCAACAAACACATGCACCGCTGTAATCAGCTGACCTTGAAGTTAGCACTCACAACCGCACCCAACAAAAAAACAGAACAACAATATTTTTATGCTTTATGGCATTTTACAGGCTATATGAAGTCACTCTCTCTAAAAAAAAGCAGATGTTTCCAGTGAAAGAACAAGTTCCAGGTAATGGAAAGACTTTGGAAGGACCGGTTTCGGAATCTCTGGTCCTTGTTTCCAATCATCTTTAGGGCTCAGGTTAATCATACGCACTGGGTGAAGCCATGGTTACAGCAGTTTAGGTCAACTTTGGTCACACAGTCATTTAAAGGCTTTGTCAGTTAAATGCAGAAGTGTTTAACAAGGAGAGCAGGTGTGGTGGTTTAATGGAGCTCATTATTACTGACGGCGGTCGTAGATCTTAACCATTCGTTTCATATGGAAAAGCTTGTGGCGCAGTTTGCAACATTGGTGCTTCTTGTTTTGATAATCTGCCACCTAAACAGAGAGAATAAGGGAAGGAAAGCCTCATATTAACATCAAAAAAAGCAGAGCATCTATTACTATGAACATGAGTCAGATGTTCAGTCATACTTCAGTTTTATCACCATGACTCACCCGTTTTAGGTCTTTGAGACGATTATATTCCTCGGCTACAGCCTGTAATGTGAGATAAAAAAGAAAGTCATATGGATGTGAACAACAGGGAGGTGAAGTAGTCATCTGAAATGTTTCAGTCGCTCACCCGGTACTTGGACGTGCCCTCTTCAAGTGTGTCCAGCTCTCTGCTGAGTTTGTTTATCTGATCGTTGATGTCATCCATTTCAGCACACAGTTCCTTATAGGTCCTGAGGTCCGAGTCAAACTCTTTCTTATACTCGTGTCGCTGGGCATCAGATGTGATCTCTGGATAAAGACTGATTGGGAATGAAACAGAAAGCAGTCAACTTGTATTTTCAGCTTTAAGATAAATTAGATCAATAGTCATTTAGTGGTTATTTAATAAACTTTTATCCAAAGAAACGGATAGACAGAAACACTTTTTAGCAACAATCCCTCTGGAGTGAACCGAGTAAAGGTGCACACATGAAAATTCACCAGCTAAATCCAGTCGTTTGAATAGGAATATGCACAATCACTGAGGGCATAAATATTCCAAATCCAGATTTCAAGTTAGTTCAAGATGGTCATGCAAATTTGCCGTGTTGACAAACAAAAAGCTGCTTGGTTTGAAAATGGTCTGTGGTATTTAGAATTGTGCTAATTTGAAATACCACCATTCATAAAATTTCGTTAATGTGAAATACTACCATTCGCCAAAATGTTACTAATTTGAAACGCCATGGCACACCAAAATTTCCTTGATGTGAAATACTACCATTCACAAAAATTTCAATAAAGTGAAAAAAGTGAAAATACTACCATTCGTCAAAAACTTCACTGTTGCAACCATTTGCCAAAAGTTTGCAAATCTGAAAAGTTTAGCAAATTTCTCTAATGTGAACAACTACAATTCACCAAGAAATTTTCTAATGTGAAATACAACCATTTGCAGAAATTTCAATAATGTGAGATACTACTATTTTCCAAGACATTTGCTAAAGTAAAATGCAACCATTTGCAGAAATTTTGCTGACGTGAAATACTATCATTCACAGAAATTTTACTAATGTGAAATACTACTATTTACCAAAAAAATCACTTATGTGAAATACTTCCATTTGCCAAATTTTTGCTCATGTAAAATACCACTATTTGGAGTAATTCCCTAATGTGAAATATGTACCAGTATACACTGAAATTTTGCTAATGTGACCATGCCTTAACTCTTTATTAAGGTCAACTTGTTACTAAGTGGCCACTCAAACTTTCAACCCAGTATTTTTCATTTGTGTCAAAAAACAGCAAAATAGTGAGAATATTTAGCCATAAATCAGTGAATACAAGTATTTTAACATTACAAGTATAACTAACTTTACCAAAGGATAATGAATACTCTATATAGTTCATTGTTAGTTCATGTTAGTTAATGCAGTAATGTTAACAAATGAGGCCTGATTTTCTTCTCGTGGTCCAACAATGAGTGAAACCACATCTGTTTTTTAACTCATCACATCAAACAACACATATAAACATGCATAAAATAATGTGAGATACTACTATTTTCCAAGACATTTGCTAAAGTAAAATGCAACCATTTGCAGAAATTTTGCTGACGTGAAATACTATCATTCACAGAAATTTTACTAATGTGAAATACTACTATTTACCAAAAAAAATCACTTATGTGAAATACTTCCATTTGCCAAATTTTTGCTCATGTAAAATACCACTATTTGGAGTAATTCCCTAATGTGAAATATGTACCAGTATACACTGAAATTTTGCTAATGTGACCATGCCTTAACTCTTTATTAAGGTCAACTTGTTACTAAGTGGCCACTCAAACTTTCAACCCAGTATTTTTCATTTGTGTCAAAAAACAGCAAAATAGTGAGAATATTTAGCCATAAATCAGTGAATACAAGTATTTTAACATTACAAGTATAACTAACTTTACCAAAGGATAATGAATACTCTATATAGTTCATTGTTAGTTCATGTTAGTTAATGCAGTAATGTTAACAAATGAGGCCTGATTTTCTTCTCGTGGTCCAACAATGAGTGAAACCACATCTGTTTTTTAACTCATCACATCAAACAACACATATAAACATGCATACATATGCAAAGACCTTTGACACATTAACCCAAATTTTGTCTATTATGTTAGCATGTGGACATGCCTACCAGAGATGATTATCTCCCAAAAAAAATTAGGAGTGCGCTACTAACCCTGAGCCTGAACCACAACAAATCCTCACCGTGTCCATAGATCTTCGTCAAAATCATTGGCAGTCTCTCCTCCCGTTGTGCACTCAGTTTCGTACTGGGACTCGTCCAGCTCAGGGTTCCTCCTGCACTTCTTGCCCCTGGAGGCGGACGGTTTGTGGATGGTGTCTGTCTGGTCGGAGGGGCTGGAGCTCACTTCTCCAGACGGGGATGTGGAGTGAGATGGGCGGCTAAAAGAGCGCTCAGGGTAACTGTGGGTGGAAAAATTGTTACTACTTTATCCAAAAAGAGAAATGGTTTATATGGAAGCTTATTTCTGCCACTGAATAAAAATATAAAAAATGAATTACGTTTTTATCTCACAATTCAGACTTTTTTCTCACAATTGCAAAATCTTTTTTCTTCTTCTCAGAATTCCGAGTTTACATCTCGGAATCCTATTTGTTTTTTCTCTCTGTCTTTTTGGAATCTAAGAATTCTAAGAAAAAAAATCTGAATTGTGAGATGTACACTCACAATTCTAAGAAGAAAAAAACTCGCAATTGACTTTTTCTTGCAATTCTGATTTTATATCTCCCAATTCTGAAAAAAAAGTCTGAATTGTGAGATATAAACTGAGATTTAAAATTTTTTTATTCCGTGGAGGAAATAAACTTCCGTAAGTTCAAGACTGTGCAGTTATTGTAGGAGATACTGAATGAGAAAATGCATATAAGAAGTAATATTTGTGAGGACGCTTCATAAGTACAATGCTTTTCTAGCTGAGATAATGATATTTAGGCTACTAAACACTGTTCTTAGCATTGACAGAAATAAGAGAAAATGTCGTTTGCTCACACATTTCAAATGTCCTCACAAGTTGGTGTCTCACATTTCACTGTGTTAATAAGCCATATGTTTCTTCATTGTAATGTTTTTGTGTTTTCCAATAAACATGTTAGGTCAAATTACAGAATACTCTTTTTTAAATTTCTTAAATGAAAAAAAAAATTGAGTAGCCAATCATCTTTTACATAGTTTTTACTCTTAAAAGGGATTTTTGCCAACAATGTATATAGAAAAATGGAACAGGACAAGGGACATACATAATTTAAAAACAAATTATCATGAAAGAACATCTGATTAAAAAAAATGCAGAAAGTTTGATCTCATGCCAAGACACATAATATTTGGTGTAATCTGACCTGACTTCATGAAACTAATGACTAGACCATTAGCAAGATTAATGATCCAGACAACTATTGAAAGCACAGTAGCACTGATGATTTAACATTAGCTAAGCAAGGTCGCAAAAAAAAAAAAAAAAAAATGCCACTGACTGGTTTGAACCAGGAGTAACTATACACTGCCGTCAAAAAATTGGGGTCTTTAAGAAAATGTTTTTTTTTAGCAAGGATGTATTAAACTGTCAAAAGTGACAATAAAGAGCTTTATATTATTCAGAAACTTTCTATTTCAAATAAATGCAGAAAAAAACATTGACAATGATAATAATAAATGTTTCTTGAGCACCAAATCAGCATATTAGAATGATTTTTAAAAGATCATGTGACAATGAAGACTGTAGTAATAAATTGTAAAAATATTTCAAAATAGGTTTTTACTCTATTTTTGATCAAATAAATGCATTGTTGGTCAGCATAAAAGACCCCAAACTTTTGATCAGTAGTGTACAGTATGTAAAACTGGAATGACTTATTAAGGCCTTAAGCAATAAAGTAAGCTCCAGCATTTCCTTAGCAGGGACATGCAATATTTGAGCTCCTGTTGACATGGAGCTCAGCTTGAAAGTTTCCAGCTATCCCAGGGTCGGATCACTCACCCGATAACATTGTGGGACTCAGAGCTAAAGAAACTGCCAGTCTTTAGGGGGATGGAGCCGACACTGGGGGCCGAAGCCAGAACAGGAGCCATCTTCTCTGAAAACACCATGGATGCCTCCTGCACGCTCTGTCCATCCTGTACATGGTTGACCTGAAAAAGGAACAAACTGTTTAGTACAAAGTCTGCAAACATTGATTCATATCTGAACAGAGAGCATGACGTGCAAAACATCAGGAAGCAACATTTCAGATAATGAAAGGCGAAAAGTCATCACAAACAATAAAGCAAGCAAGTGAGAAGAACTAAAAGCAGATAACAGATATTTGAACATGAATTTGAAATGGTTAAGTCTCTTTTGTTTGATGAACAGTAGCATCTGTAAGGGTCTTACATTATTGTATCATTTAAATAATTCCCTCAGGTCTGCTTATAGGCTTGGCAAGGCTTGGCAAGTTTTGTTGCCAAGCCTTGAGGAAACTTTTGTATTGCATTGATTGATATACAATGCAGTTATACACAGTAATAATAAATGTAATGTGAAATAAATGTGTAATCATAATGGCTTCACACTCTTTATCACTCAACAATCTGTTTTTCTGTGCTGTATTTAAGCATACAATACCATTCAAAAGGTTGGGTCGGTAAGATTTTTAAAATATTTTTGAAAAAAAGCTCACCACGGCTTCATTTATTTGATGAAAAATGCTGTAGAAACAGCAATATTGTGAAATATTATTATAATTATTATTATATATTAATATTATTATTCTGTTTTAATAGATTTCAAATTGTAATTTATTCCTGTGATGACAAAGCTTTATTTTCAGTCTGCAGTGTCACATGACCCTTCAGAAATCATTCTAATATGCTGATTTGGTGCTCAAACATTTCTTATTATTATCAGTGTTGAAAAGCATTTAATACTTGTGCGCAAAGCAATGCGTTTTTTAGGATTCTTTGACAAACAGAAAGTTTAAAATAACATTAATTTGAAACAGATTTTTTGTCACATACATTTTCTTTAAAAACTTTTGATCAGCAGTGCAAATCTGAAAAATAAAATGTTAAAAATCTGTTTGGAAAAGTGACTTAATATAACATAAAAAATAACAGATACGTTTTACTTGTAAAAGCTTATGACTGACTGTAAGTAACTGTTATGTATATTACTATAATGCACAAACAATACACTATTAACAACATCATAAATCTGTCTTGATCGCAGACTTTCGAAATTGCATTGTGTACAGAACATTACAGCAACACAGAAACCATTTTAGATCCATTGTTTAGACTTTATCTTCCTTCTGCTACTGTACAGGAAAGACCGCAGGGAATAAGAAGCTAAAGTGGTCTTGCTCTTCCTGTTGAAGTTTGATTTCAGAGGATGTTCTCAGCATGTAAGTCAGTGTTTTGTGACAAACACACAATGCCAATAGTTTAGATTTCTGGCACAATATATGACTTCTAATACTTTTTTCTAAAGAAAAAAGGTGAAAGAAGTAGTGGCTGTATGGATATAAGTAAAAACCATAAGGAAAACAATTCCGAGCAGTACAATGCTAAAACAATGAAGTCAGGTGTGCGTGTCAGCGGAATTATTTGTTTTGTTCTGAAGGGGTTTTGCGTGAAGGTATATGTGTGTGTGTGTGTGTTAGAAGGGAGGACGCAGCAGGAAAGAGGGTGGAGGAGCGTTTCCCTGCAGCTGGGGAGAAGGGGAAAAGCCACTGTGTAGAAGAGCCCAAATCATCCAGGAATTCCAACAATGCTTTCCCTGCATGAGCTACTGCCACCACTGATCCATGATCACGCTACATAAGCAGGGAAAGAATGCTTGAGAACACAGAAAAGAGGGACGTTTCATGCTCGTGACCTCCTTTTGCACCAGAAAAATGAGAAGGAGAGATAGAAAGGCAAGGAATGAAATGTTCTTAAAGGGAATGTTTGGAACGCTGTCAGAGCTCATAGATTTACTGAAAGCACCAGGGCAGAGAGAGGCAGACCAGTCTCATGATGGTAGTAATTATGTTTCCAGTGGACTTAATCCAAAATCAAACCCCACCCGAACAGAGCCTTCACCACCAGCTATGGGTTCATTAACAACCTGTAGACCCGGACGAAAGATTTACTAGAGTTTGCTCATTTTTAGCTCAGGATTCTCAGTTTAAAGCTTATTTAATTATCAACCTCGTCTCAGACATGTCTTCTAAAATTCTTAGAATTAAAAATAGAAACAATTGTAACACATTAAGTGTACAGAGCTATAGAGTTATGAATGATTTTGGAAAAATGTGATGTTTGAGTTGACTTTTGATTGCAAACTTTGGTATCTTAGTAAATCTGAGCAGTGTTTGATCTCTTCTGAAATGCTGGAGGTCCCCATTTGTTCTCATTTAATCTTAGTATATCTGTCTAGGAAAAACAATTAAAGGGGTTATATGATGCGATTTAAATTTTTCCTTTCTCTTTGGAGTGTTACAAGCTCTTGGTGCATAAAGAAGATCTGTAAAGTTGCAAAGACTAAAGTCTCAAATCCAAAGAGATATTCTTTATAAAAGTTAAGAGTCAACCACACCTACCTAAAACGGCTCGTTCTAACACGCCCCCACATGTCTACGTCACGATGTGGGAAGATTTGCATAACGCCGCCCAAATGTTCACGCAAAGAAAGAAAGTGTAACTTTTATTCTCGTTGTAGTATTGTTGCTGCCACCATGTTGTGAAGATGTTGTGAAAGTGAATCTACTTTGTTTGGCCTTCCAAAAGAGGACGATATCCGCTTCGTCATGCCTAGAGCTGATCCGTGCTGGTCGCTGAGGAAATACATCAACTTCGCGCTGTGGATCGCCGGATCGGCTTTCACCGTGGACGAAGTGGAGTCCAGCCCGGGGTCGTCACATGTGGTTGCCGCAAGCCCGCAGGCCTCCGCTCACTCTAGGCCGCCATGTGTGATGCAGTGTTTCGTTGTGAAAGCAAAACTACTTTGTTTGGCTTTCCAAAAGAGGACATGACTAGAAATCAGTGGTTAAGTTGTATTTACAACACTGTTCAAGGACCCTTCAACCCAAATATTCAAAGATATCTCATCTGTTATTTTTCTTTGTTATGAGAAGACGCACAGGCATCTGACTTTATTTCAATTGATGATATTTAAATTAAAGTTCCCTAGATCTTTTTATTACAAAATGTTTGTTTCTTATATAACCTTTATTGCTTGAATTGCTTCTCTTTTTTAAATAAGAAAGACTCACAATAATGCAATAGCACTGAGTGAAGCACACACTCACACACACACACACACACACACACACACATAACATGACTCCTGTTCTCTTCCATAGCACTTATGTACTGTATCACTTAAACACACTGTTCTGTAACAAAAATAAAACCATAAATGCAATGGGAACAGACAGTGATTACTATACTAGCTAAGATGATAAATTGGCTGATATTTGGCTATTTTTAAAACAATCAGCATTAGATTATAACAATATCCACATGGCTGATGAACAGTATTTTTCAGTCCCAGAATGTACTGACAGTTTTGTCACATTTTCAGTACATAATGTGTAAATAAATATTCATCTAAATTCAGATGTTTTGCGTCTAATCCCATATGGCAAAAATATATATTCATATATATATTTTTTCAAAATATTTCAAAATATGTCCCAAAAAGTATTGCTAAAATAGATAAAATACAAAAATATATTTTTGATAAATGTTTAGTAACTTATATTTTCTCTTCATTATTTTTAACCATTTTAACATATTTTTATATTTTTTCTAGTTTTCTACCTATATATTTATATTGTACAAACTATATTTAAAACATTTTGCATTTACCCAAAAGTACATTTTGTAATTTATTTGAAGGCTTAATAATATAATAATATATTTAGCATTTGAAGGTTTAAACTAAATATATTTTCAATCTGAGAAATATATTTCCTCAAATTATATTCATATTGTACATACAATACATATTTGGCATTTAGCCTGTCATTTTTTTCCCCTGTCCTTTTAAGTCAATTATTGAAATAAATAACTCTTTAAATATACATATAATAATCAGTAATATACACTTACATCTGTCTCAGCCATTGAAAAATACTTCTAAGAAATGTGTTTATACCTAAACACTCAATTTATTCTTCGAACTGTAAAAAAAATGATAATTCAAGTATGCTTTCTAACTGTCTTGGTATTACAAAAGTTTAGTCGTTCATAGTCATCCACCCAAGGAGTTAAAAGCCACTTGACTTTCTCAGTTTGGTTAATGATCAATCACATCGAAACTAGGCCGGCTGTTAACAAACAGACCGTATCAGCAACACATTTAACCTTGTGACTGAATTATCACCAGTGTCGCACAGGCCACTGAAACTATTAAAGGATATATGACTTCAAAACACACTTTCAAACCGCTCCCAGTCTACCAAAACAAAAGGTCTAGATTGACTATCACAAACTATTTAGAAGAATTAAACTGCTTGTCCCATGGACGGTTGCTGGGATGCTACTAGAGCCTATATACAGTATATAACTTGGACAATTAAATGCATGGGCATTTCCCCTGCAAAGTACTTGGTGTTGCAGCTGTTTGCTCCAAAGACTAGCAATAAGCCTGATACTTAGGCAAAACACTTCATGCCATTTTGATCTGGGTCTGCCACTCAATTAGTGACCATGTGTTTCTTCCTCCATGCACTAAGAGGTGATAAAGAAACTCACCCAATCACTTAAACACACTGTTCTGTAACAAAAATAAAACCATAAATGCAATGGGAACAGACAGTGATTACTATACTAGCTAAGATGATAAATTGGCTGATATTTGGCTATTTTTAAAACAATCAGCATTAGATTATAACAATACCCACATGGCTGATAAACAGTATTTTTCAGTCCCAGAATGTACTGACAGTTTTGTCACATTTTCAGTACATAATGTGTAAATAAATATTCATCTAAATTCAGATGTTTTGCGTCTAATCCCATATGGCAAAAATATATATTCATATATATATTTTTTCAAAATATTTCAAAATATGTCCCAAAAAGTATTGCTAAAATAGATAAAATACAAAAATATATTTTTGATAAATGTTTAGTAACTTATATTTTCTCTTCATTATTTTTAACCATTTTAACATATTTTTATATTTTTTCTAGTTTTCTACCTATATATTTATATTGTACAAACTATATTTAAAACATTTTGCATTTACCCAAAAGTACATTTTGTAATTTATTTGAAGGCTTAATAATATAATAATATATTTGGCATTTGAAGGTTTAAACTAAATATATTTTCAATCTGAGAAATATATTTCCTAAAATTATATTCATATTGTACATACAATACATATTTGGCATTTAGCCTGTCATTTTTTTTCCCTGTCCTTTTAAGTCAATTATTGAAATAAATAACTCTTTAAATATTCATATAATAATCAGTAATATACACTTACATCTGTCTCAGCCATTGAAAAATACTTCTAAGAAATGTGTTTATACCTAAACACTCAATTTATTCTTCGAACTGTAAAAAAAATTCAAGTATGCTTTCTAACTGTCTTGGTATTACAAAAGTTTAGTCGTTCATAGTCATCCACCCAAGGAGTTAAAAGCAGCAGGTGGGAGGTGAATGTACAGTGCTCTCTTCCACCCTCAATACCACGACGGAGGTGAGACCTTGAGCCAGGCACCGAACCCTCAACTGCTCCCTGCCCACTGCTCTGGGTGTGTGTGTGTTCACCACTCTACTCAAATTCAGAGTATGGGATACCATACATGGCTACACGTCACTTTAAATTATTTATCATACTAAACTGATTTAGTATACTACAATAATCATCTTAATAATCATCTCACTCTCATGATCAGTTCTATCTTGAAATGAAAGTTCTGGGCTATTAATAACATAATATGTATTATGTTTACTACAGACATATTATATATATATATATATATATATATATATAGATTTAAGGAAATAATGCTGTCATCAGTTACTCACCCTGTTGGTCCAAACCCATTAAAGTTTTGTTTCACATGTCAATCAAGTTGTGTTCGAGCATCCATTTGCCATATTTGATGAGCCCTATTTAGATCCGCTGATCGATGTTTATATGTGACTAAAAGCCTAAATTATATGTTCATCGAATGAAGTGATCACATCTCTTCACAGGACTTGGATTAAACCACTCAAATCAAATAGATTTCTTTTACAATGTTTTTGAAAATCTTAATGAAAAAAAAGCACTTCCTGTACGGATTGACACACTGGGGGAGTTGAAATTATGGTCAGTGGCGATACTTTGATTGTAGACTTTAAAGAAAACATAAATTAAATGTAGTGTCTAAAGACATTTTGAAACATCCTGTAACTTTAAATGGTACCTCTTGCGGGTCCACGTAGCAGTAGTGGTACAAGTACTGGTTATAAATGGGAAAGCCGGCCCCCATTCCTGTCACACTGCTGCCATAGAGGTTCTGACACATCATAAGCATGGGGTTGTAGTATGAGCTGGTGGAGCTTTGGGCCATAGGGTTCACTCCTACAATGTACACAATGTTTATAATGCCCTGAATCACTGCCATTATAGAACAGACAACAAGCACCACCAGGTAGAACTTCCTGCTGCGGAACGTGTTTGTTTTGGAGAAGCTGGCTGCAAAGAACCCCAAAGCGATGATGAAGTTTATGGCAGCGACGGCAATCATGCTGGTCTTTGCCGAGTAAGGGGTCGGGTAAGAATTGTAGTAGCCTCCATATCCACTTCCGTATCCATACCCACTGCCGTATCCATATCCACTTCCGTATCCATATCCACTTCCATATCCAGGATAGCCAGAATGTCCAGATCCATAACCTAATCCATACTGCATGTCCCAAACCAGAGTCGAGGCCACACAGGCAAAGATTCCCAGGCAGAGGATTATAACGGTTCCTACCATAATCTTCACAATTCCCGGAGGGGAGAACCATTTGTAGAAATGCTGTGGTACCTCCTCACCCACATAGTAAGATCCTGGAGCTGGAGGGTAGGGATCAAATTCACTCCTTGGGTCTTGGAAGCTTCCTGGTGGTCCAAAGCCATTGGAAGGTGGGGTGTACATCGGGGGACTATCGTAGGGTTGTTTCTCAAACATCTCTCAAAGATGTCCAGTGACCTGCTAAAAAAAAGCAGCAAATTAATTTATAAACATGAATATCATCACTTGGGTGTTACAGGCAGATAGAAAATGTCATAAGTTCCTCATTTACTGTTTAAGACAAGCTAAATTTCTGAAATAATATTTTAAGACATATCAAAAGACAAACAAAAAAAGCATTCCAGTCTAAGATACACAATAGCTTTATGTAAGGAACAGATGTAAATTTAAGTAATTGTTAATTGAAAAAAAAACTGCCTTAATTATTAAATGAAAAATTTATTAAATGCTTTTATTTTAAAAACATATTAATGAACTAATATTAAATTACATTTAAAAAATGATGTGAGTTTTATATAAATCATATGAATTTACACATATACCGTTCAAACGTTTGGGGTCAGTAAGATTTTTTATGTTTTTGAAATAAGTTTCTTATGCTCCCCAAGGCTGCATTTATTTGATCAAAACTAGAGAAAACACTGCATATTTTTTAAAACCATGATAAATATTTTTTTCTTTCAGTATTCTTTGATGAATAGAAAGTATTTTGTAACATTATAAATGTCTTTGCTGTCACTTTTGTGTATAAACAGGAGCTGCAATGGAATATTATACATAAATAACCATAAGCATAAATAAATACAAAATAGAAATTTATTTTTTGAAGGTTGACAGACAATCCTTGTGTATCCTGGAAAATAGGGCTGCCCTCGACTAAGGATTTTTCTGGTCGACTAGTAGTCGTTCATTTTAAACATTAGTCGACTAATCGCACGTTTATTAATAAACCATTTAAATCACGAGCCTTCAATTGCCTACATAGCCTAATAAGCGCTCAAGCACACACATAAAACTTGTCACAGCACACCGGCAGAAGTAATGATGATGAATGTGTCAGGGAAAAACAGTAAAATTAAACTGCATTAACATTTTAATAATCTATTGATAAACTAGTGTTTTCGGCTTAAGAGATGAATTTGGCGACACTGACTCGTCATCTCCACAGTAGTGGATGCGCCTTCATGCAAGTTTCATACGGATTACATAATCTGTGAATATTTGGTTTTTAAGATTTGAAATGTTTCATTTGAAAGTAGACATTTCAGTCTTTATTAGATATATTTTTCATGTCTCTAAGGCAAGTATACATGGAGTTTCGCGCTGAAGTTCACAGAGACCGAGGCGGCAGAAAGCGCATCCTTGTTTGCTTTCATTATTTTACAAAAGCGCAAAGTTTTGTTGTTATAGTGAGTGCACACAAAGAAACGTAGAGGCTTTACAAATTCAAAAGATGTATTACTCTTATCTGTTACTCTTATAGTATGACCAAAATGACGGAGTATTTTAAGAGCAAGTGACTGCACCGGCGCCTCCATCTGTCATGCTGTGAGCGCGCTACTGTTCAGCTTTCACACTCCTCACAGACACTTAAATAGCGCACATTTTTCTAGGTTAACATTAGATTGAGCGGCCATGTAAAGTTGCTACTACTTACATATTTCAGATATAAGCCATATTTGAGGTCGATGAATGATAGGCGAGCGTTTGGATGTAAAGTTACTGTATTACTACAAAATCCAGCCATTAACGATCTGTCTGTCACGGATTGCGTGACCTCACCACTTCCTGTGGATTTTTTTTTTCTGCGACTAAGCGACTAATAAAATTTTGGTCGACCAAGCCTCTTCTCGTCGCCTAAAGTTTAGTTGACTATTAGGGGGCAGCCTGGAAAACATAACAACCAGTATACAGGCTGGGAACAAGACAAGTGTGAGTAAATAATGATGGGATTTTCATTCATGGGTGAACTATCCCTTTAAATGTCTTAAGTCAGCACATCAGCAAAGACATCAATTAATACACAGGCCAAAATGACATTACCCGAAAACACAAGCCTGAAATAACTGTGCTGTTCATCAGTGTGAGGTAACAACAGAGAGTATAGTGGAGACATCGGCACCAGGGATCAGAGTCTGTCCACACAAAGCCGCTGTTTACAGGCCCGACCGTGGGAGTTAAACTCAATCTCAACCATTGTCCAGCCCTGACTTTGAAATGCATAGATTTAAATTCTGGCCAAATACAGCGTTTGTTTAATTTCAGATCATATGCTCCAGGGGTGAGGTCCCAAACAGGGCAAAACCAGACAGAATAGGCATCAAAAAGTACTCAACAAAAATATGTTATAAAATATGTCTAACACTATAGGAGGAAATATGTTGGTTACATTTCAACGTTAGCTGTACTTTTATGTTACCGTGAATACACATTTGTAATCAAATACAGCACAATCCACTGATTTATTTTTTTTGTTTGTTTGTTTTTGCATAAAAAACAGGTGTGTCTTTCTGACACAATGCTCAAAATTTGTAAAGTTTTTAAAAAAGTTTTAAAGTTAGATGTAATATGAAAGTCCTTGTATTGAAGTTCTGAAGTTGACTTTCAAGTTGATTTTTACGGTCTTCAATAAAATATAATAATTAAAAATTTTTAAATATAATATGAAATATATTTAAAATGTAAAAATATTCTAAATAATTCTGAATTTATGTCTTTATCCTTAAAATTGTAATGTCATGATTTTACTGTTTTCAATAAAATATCATATTTAAAATAATTTAAAATATATATATTTTTAAAAAATTTAAATAAGAATTATTCAAATTTATAATGTCTTATGTTTTCAGTTGTAATGTCATATTTGTAAACGTCTTCAATAAAATATAATATTTAAAATAATTTAAAATGCAATAAAGAAAATCTCAATATCTACAGCAGCATGCAAAACCACAACAACAGAAGAATGCATACTACACTTTCAGTCCCTGGCCAAGGCCTAGATAAAGCCATTTATCTGGTTACTATGTGTTCACCTACTCCCCGGCCTCTCCCAACTTCTCTCCTTTGTTATAGCAAAAAGTCAAGCCTGCACTCTGCATGGTCACCATGGTAATAAAAGCCTGAGGTAAAAAAAAAAAAAAAAGGGTTGGATAGAAAAACACAAGAGCTTCACTGTCTAGGCCGCTCCAGAGTGAGGGTGCCTACGTAGGCAGATACAATTGTAGTGATCAGGTATCCTCAAGAGAATATTTTCCTATTTACCAACACACCACAGTTTTGTTTTGATTTAATTTATGATTAATTAATGTAGAAGTACAATGGTAAAATGTTGGCATCACATCATAACACAATGGTACTTTAATATGTACCATGGAATGTACATGGTAGTGCAAGGTATTTCAAAGAACGCTAGCATACATGACCGAAAACGTGGCATTACTGTAGCATTAAACTCTGTATACTGTATAAGTAAAACATTACCATGGTAAGAAACATGATTTTTCCATAGTATTTGTCCAAAAAGCTTGGTACTGTCGTAATATTATGCACAAAAGTAATATGGTATTTTTGAAGCAGATGATGAAGTATAAACTCCAGAGACACCAAAAGTGGGTTAGCTTGGAGCAAAGATCACAAAAGCTGTTATTGTTTACTTTGCATGTCTTAGTAAAAACTGCTGCATGTGTCTATAACACACTACAATTAGTTTTAGTCACTCTTGTTTTTGTTTTGTTTTTAAAGTGAGACAACAACAATGATTTTTTTAATAAGAGGCTCAAAAGTATTAGTAGCTACAATATATATATATATGCTAAATATTTATAAATATTCATATTTTAAAATATATATATAATATTTTTATGAATATCTAAAATACATACAAATCTAAAATAAAGACAAAAACATTCTTTACCTTTTTGAATCTGTCTTCACCTGAAGAAATAAAGATTTTTTTTATTAATATCAATATTATTTTCTCAGATTTTTCTTTTTCGTCTTCAAATTAAATTTTCAGTTCGATTTTTTTTTTAAATGAAGTAGGTGAGAGTAAAGGTGTTGGCTGAGACAGTTGTCCAGATCCTCTCTCTCTCTCTCTGTTTCTCTAAAGCTCGCTAGTCCACCTGCGCCTGCATGCACTGAAGCACATCTGATTCTGCACGAGTCTCTCTGTATCAGACGGTTCTCCAGTGCTGCTGACTCCCCTCAAAAAGCTGTGGGTGGAAATGCATGAACGGCTGTAAAAGTAAACTTCCTTCAGAACAAGAAGTTTACTCGATCTAATCTAGAGACGTGACTCGTCCGCACTCTGCAGTTCGTCAGTCAAACCAGGTTTAATCCCATTGGACAAAAGCCGCAGAGGGCGGGTCATTCCTTTAGAGCAGGGATGGGCGACTGGCCGCTGGATCATATTAGACTCGGATGATCAATTTTAAAACATTTGAAAAGCAAGTCACGTAAAGATTGCTTTCAGTTTATGATGTTAAAGGGGTCATATGATGCTGCTAAAAAGAACATTATATTGTGTATTTGGTGTAATGAAATGTGTTTATGCGGTTTAAGGTTCAAAAAACACATTATTTTCCACATACTGTACATTATTGTTTCTCCTCTATGCCCCGCCTTTCTGAAACGCGTCGATCTTTACAAAGCTCATCGGTCTGAAAAGCGAGGTGTGCTCTGATTGGTCAGCTATCCACTGTGTTGTGATTGGCCGAATACCTCAAGCGTGTGACGGAAATGTTACGCCCCTTGCCATATTGTGATGCTTGCGGCAACCACATGTGACGACCCCGGGCTGGACTCTGCTTCGTCCACGGTGAAAGCCGATCACACAGCGCCTTCAGGACATGGTGGCAACAACAACAATACTACAGCGAGAATAAAAGTTACGCCTTCTTTCTTTGCGTGAACATTTGGGCGGTGTTGTGCTAATCTTCCCACATAGTGATGTAGACATGTGGGGGCGTGTTAGAACGAGCCGTTTTAGGTAGGCGTGGCTGACTCTTAACTTTTATAAAGAATATCTCTTTGGATTTGAGACTTTAGTCTTTGCAACTTTACAGATCTTCTTTATGCACCAAGAGCTTGTAACACTCCAAAGAGAAAGGAAAAATGTAAATCGCATCATATGACCCCTTTAATACTATCTCCAACCAGGAGAGGTCGCTAGTTTCCAGCCGCTCCCCTATTCATTTCAGCGTAGGACGTGCACTCTAATGTAAACATTCACTAACATTAGAAAATAATAAATGAAAAACTGACCATGAAAACAGTATTTTCAAGTCAAGATGGTAAACAGATGATCTTTTTACCAAGTTCAAGGGGATACCCATATGTTTGGAAATCTGTATTTTATTTAAATCGCCATCACACCGCTGCTCACAAACAACGGGGACGCCAGAGCTGCACTTGCCTCAAATTTCAAAGGCAAAATTCATAGTCAACAAAAGCTTTTTGCCAAATGCATGACAGAAATGTTTGCACTGGACTATGTTCTTATTAGCGTTTTCGCGGGTCCTTAAAACGTCTTCAGTTCAATTGTTTACATTTAAGGTCATGCAAACTCTTAAATGGTACAAAAAGTCTAAATTATAAGAGTTCTTTGGGGACGGAAATACAAGAATTGCTATATGGATTAATATGACGATTAAACTTCAAAAGGCTGTGATTTCACTGAATAAAGTTGAGCGCTGCAGTCAGCTTTGTGTACTGCGGTTACTGGGGACACCACTATATTTCTGCAGTTCCGAAAGTGACACCTGCTGGCAGAGAACGAATTTGCTTTTTCAAAAAGCCCGTCTGCTATTTTTGCAACGTATTTTTAAATGTGAACCAGTGGATCGACAAAAAGCGAATGCATTATAAAAATCTAAACAATTAAGACACTAAGATACATTTATATGTTATTTAATATAATAATTCATTGATAATAATTGTTTAAATTAATATAACAATTGATACTTTTGACTAATCCCTTTTCTTAAAAATTGTTTAAAGGCTGAAGTGTGAAGTGCAAGTGTGAAGGTCTTAAATTTGATTTGAAAAATCCTGCAGATACCAGGTTATTTTAAGGTACCATTTGGAATAACTTTTTATTTTTTAATTAAGCCCTTTAAAAAAATTTAAATAAAAAAACAGCCATTTAATTTATTAAGAAATATTCCAGATTATTTATTTATTTATTTCAATAGTTTTTTGTTGTTTGTGATTCCTTGATGACATCACCCTACAAGAAGTGACATAATCTGTGGTGGGAAAAACTAACTGAATAAATAAATAAATCTCAGCAAGTGGATCAGTTATGGGTGTATTTAATTATTTCTGAACACTAGAACATTATATATATATATATATGTTGATAAAATTATATATATATATATATATATATATATATATATATATATATATATATATATAATATTTTTTTTTATCACATTCTCTCTATCAAATTCAATCTCTCACTCAGGATTAACTAATTTAGCTCTTTATTTCCACACTGTTCGACGCCATTTGCTAATTTAATTGTCAATAATCAGGTTATAACAAATAAAGTTCTTGGTGTTTGAGAGTGGTTTTAGTGTTGAGAGATAAGCAGGTTGCTAAATGCTAAACAGCCTTAGTTCGTACATTTTTAAAGCGCAATATGTTCATAGCGCTGTTAAATAGAGCATTTTTTAAGACTAGTCTAAATAGTTTATATATCCGGCCACAGTTGTAACTGCACTAACTTTTATATCTGTGAAAGAATAAAAATTAGCCAAGAATATAATAAAAAATCATACATCCGATTCTTTGTTCTCATATAACTCTTAACATTCTTTTTTGTAGATCTGTTTGTGTTACCCTTTATGGACAAAAAGCACTTAGCCTACAACCACTCAAAATGTGCCAGGTTTATTTGTTTTGGTTCTTAAATATTAATAAATACTCAGGGCAAAAACAGTGGACCTGGGAGGAATCTTGAGTGGAGACATGGATGGGGAAATGCAGAAAGTGCTTATTTTATTTTATTTTATATATATTAATGAAAATGGAATTTCCACACCAGAGCACTTTTGTGGTAAAACAACTTTGTGGCAGAAAAATGTTGGTGTAAATTCTGACTTTTTTTTTTTTTTACAGAATGTGTGAACAGATGGAGTAAGTTGAGGTTGAACCAATGACCTAAACTAACTAAACTGTAATGTGTCTAAAAGTGCTTCATCAGTTTGCTCCAAATCATCCAAACTCATGACATGATTGAAACTCATGTGGAAAGGGAAGAAACCCATTTTTGGATACAATAGCCACACTCACCACATGCAACCCTTCTCTAAATATAAAAATGATTGCCTCTACATGAAAATGCTGTCACATGGTTTATTTTAGCGGCCTAGAGACAAAGCGTCAACTTACCTTGTAGTTCATTTTACCCTGTAGTCCTTCCTATGTTTTTGGGAGGGGAAAAATAGGTCATTTAAATGAAAGGAAAAAGAGGCAGGGAGAAAAATATTGAAACTTTCAGTGTTTGAGCAATTTTTGGATACAATAAATAAATTACATCAACAGGCAGTCATTTCGGAAGTTCATCTTCTTCTTCTTTTAAGATTTATCTGTAATTTCTTAATGTAGGCCTACTCATAGCATTATGCCACTAGGCAGAGCCTGTGTGATTGTACAATCATTTGAGAAAGTGATCTTCATTCTGAATAGCTATTAATGTGCATTTAACTGTATTTTGATCACGTTTATGCATACCGTGCTTGTCACTGAAGCGCTTTGTAGCGCTGAAGTCAATTACTAAAACAAGGCATAATGCAAGAAAGAATTTCAATGAGGGTGAGATGAGACATGTTTGTCCAGATCACAGCACCCACTGCTTTGAACTGACTGAATACATCAACTTTCACAACTGCATATGTAAGAGATAGCCTAATGTAGGCTATAGTTAGCGGGTCATTACTGCAATGTTATTTCATAATGAAGGTCTACATTATCTGTCAGGCCATCCAAAATGTAGATGAGTTAATTTCTTCATTGGAACAGATTTGAAGAAATTTATCATTAGGCCTACATCACCTACTCACCAATGGATCCTCTGCAGTGAATGGGTGCCGTCAGAATAAGAGTCCAAACAGCTGATAAAAACATCACATCATCACATATCACAACGTCTTGTGAAGCGAAAAGCTGTGTTTGTAATAAACGAATACATCACTAAGATGTTTTTAACTTCAAAACATTGCTTCTGGCTAAAATACGAGTCCTCTTTCCATAACATTGCTTTCTTCAGTGAAAAAGTCAAAAGTCTCTCCTGAATCATTATTATGGTTATTATGGACTGTTTTGCCCAGAAGCATTCATTTGAAATTAAAACACCATGATGGGTTTGTTTATTACAAACACCTGCAGCTGTTCAATTAAAAAGACTTTAATTGATGGACTGGAGACGTGTGGATTACTTATGTATTATTGTGATGTTTTTATCAGCTGTTTGGACTCTCATTCTGACGGCACCCATTCACTGCAGAGGATCCATTGGTGAGCAAGTGATGTAATGCTCAATTTCTCCAAATCTGTCCCGATGAAGAAACAAACTCATCTACATCTCAGATGGCCTGAGGGTGAGTAAATCTTCAGTACCTTTTGATTTTTGGGTGAACTATTCCTTTCATTTTCTTCCGCCAATCCACAAAATTGTGAGTGAGCGCACAAACGCAGAGGAGTTCCAGAAGAATAGATGGATGGCTGAGCAATGAAATAAATAAATGCACTTGTGTTACAGGTTATAAAGTGTCTTGTTCAGAGTGGCCTAAAAATACTGTCCATTTTCTTCAGCCCAAATGTTCTATGCATGGTTAACTGGGAGTAATACAGGAACTGCTATTCTTAGATTGTGCGCCACATTCTGCGTCAGTACTACTGCTGTTGTCTTAATATGGACCAAGTTAAAGGTTAGTGGATTTGAACCAATGAAGAATCAATAGCAGCTATGTAAAGACAACATGTCAAACAAAGACAAGATATATAAAAATGCAATGTGACCAGGTAGTGGAATTGTTAATTTATTTCTTTATATTGGAGCCCAGCATTATGTAAATCCGCTACAGCTTGGTCAACAAGGCCAAAGACACACAGTAAAGGCAGTTTGCTGTTTTTCAAACCCGTAATGACAATCACATCTTGATGCTTTCGTTCTAAACCTAGAACTGGGAACCAAATTGGTTACTTCATGTAAGTGGTAATGATATCCAAATGTGGAATTCATCTCCTGTTGTTCGCTTCTACATTTTGTTAGGTAATTTTTTTTTTTTTTAAGTCTTTGATCAAGGAATGCATGTTTTCAACTATGCTGCCGCTCTGCTGTAACATTTTGTATATCCTCTACAAGCTATAAAAATCTAGGTAAATAATAAAAAAGGAACCTCTGTAAAAAAAAATGAGAAGAGAAAAGAAAAGAAAGGAAAATTTAAGAGAAAATCATCCTTTAGGTCAGCATCATAATTTGCATTGAAACATGCAAGGGGGTGTACAGTATTTCTTTCCCACCACATCCCCAGGCTGTCTTAGAGATTGCCTGAGCTAAAGATGCTTTAAGGACCTTTGGAAGCTCTGCTGGAATCTTATTTGGTCTTTCACACTTGTTGGAAAAAGTGTGCTTGAATATTGTTTAAGCCTATATTATTCTATAAGACCTCGAATGTCATCAGTGTAATATAAAGAAAATGTGTTGTGACTCATGGAAACATTTATCAGCTGATAGCTAAAATTTTCTAGTCTGCAAAATATTCATTTGACAAACAAATGTAATCTTTCTTGCTTGTTTTTAGGCATTTCCTAATATCTGGTTGCTTTTTTTTTTTTTTTATCTAGTAATGATTAATCAATCTGAACATGCGACTTCCAAAGGCCCTTCCTCAGCTTCTATGAGATGGACAATTCAACAACAATTCTATTTAATGGATTAAAATACGAGCATAGTACTTAATACTGTGCAGTATATACTGTATACAGAACTTCTTCTTCCATTGAATTTGCAATATTCAACAAATGTGTAGTTGTTGTCACATGATCTTATAACATCCCTAGTGAAAAATAAATATACTAAAATGAATTTGAAATACATTTATTTCATGCTAAGTATACTACAAATACATTTACATATTTATGTACTTTCCAAAAATATCCTGCAATTGTACTTTTGGTATACTTAAAGTCTGCTGAACTGTAACAACTAGTTTTGTACTTGATGCACTTTAATTGTGCGGAAGTAGTGCTGAAGCCCATCTAAAGATATACTGAAGTATATTTGATTGTGCTAAAGTGGAACTATTGCAAGCAGGGTGCGATCTACGGGGGAGCTAGGGGGAGCTCGGCTCCCCTTAATAAGACATGGGCTCCCCTGAAAACGTGATTTGTGAAATTTTGGGGGGTCTCAAAAAATATTGACAATGTGTTATTTTGACGTGCAATTTCAGTTTTGTGTAATGTGATCATCGTACATTATTATGTGTAAAATTGCAAAAATATCGTTCATTCATGCATGACGGCGATTTAAACCTAATTCACTTCAATAAAGATAACTATACATGCTATTCTTGTCATGAGCATCAAGGTGTGGGGGCGCTGCGGTGCAAATTCCACTCATGTTTAGTACATGTTAACTCAAAGATTCGTAGAAAAATATAAACGTTGGACTCTGTGGTCGATTCTGTGTTAAGGTAAGGCATGCTATTCACAATTAAGTGTTGTGGCTGGGTTGTTAAAGGTCTGCGTGACTCTCGATGTTTTAGGCCTAACTGAACGGAGGAATTATGGTATTCTACTGTAGCCTGACGACGAGTAACTTTAACCGTTGTTCATGTGAACTCAAAGACAACCAGTTGCTTTGTTTCTAGACTATTTGTGGGTGGCTGTTTGTTGTTTCACCTATCAATTCGTGTCGATAAAGTATAATAGAGTAAATCCTGTATAGTGATTTATCCTATATAGCGCTTTCATAAAGCAAGTAGTGCATACACTTGTAGCTGTTATGTATCTTTGTAAGGCATTGTAAGCCAAAAAAAAGTGGGCTCCCCCAAAGTCCACGGTATAGTTTGAACACTGATTGCAAGCATACTTCAGATACACTTTAAATATCTTGCATTTAAAGACCAATATTATTCAAAGATCATACAATCCTCATCAATAGTGACATTAAAACATTTTAGGTTTAATATTAAGAAATGTACATTGTGCACAAGTAGTACTCTATAATTTTTAAGTCTCAAGCAATATGTAAGGAAATATGTTAATAGATTTGAACTATACTTAGTATGAAATAAATGTATTTTAAATATATTACTTTTTTAGTAGGGATTGTATGTTTAGTTCCTTAATATTTTGCATTTTGAGGGGATTTCAAACAATATTCACCTCTAAATTATTCATTTATTTCTATTTAGACTAATACAATTATTAGGAAGGATATTTCATATTATTTCAAATTAATAAAGTGTTTAATGGCATTTAAAATATTTTTTGCATTTCACATTCATTTTCTTTGGCGAAGATCGTAAGTGTGACTTTTCATTTTACGTTTTTTCTAATCGTGTCCACAAGTATTTCTTCATTTAGTAAGTGCCACAAAAGTCCCTACGGTTTTTTCCATTCCGATGAAGCAAAAAAATTGAAACATTTCCAAACATACACTTTTTTTTGTCTGAAATGACCAAGGACATGTGAGTTAACTGAATTTTGGGTAAAAATTGTCTTGTTTTAATGTCAAAATGTTTTATACTTAAAAACTACTAACGCTAAACAAGAAAACTCGAACGCATTGCATTGTGAGATACGGTATTCAACGCAGTGTTCTCTGGCAAATGCTATAGGGAATTTTAATGCATACAGAAAATGTGCATACTGTATACAAATATATACTGCAGTAAGAGTAAGTAGTATGCTAGTATGCTATTCAGAACATAGCATATATCTGTAATCACTGCCTATCTGGTGACTTCCTCTCCCATTTTTCCGTCCTTCTCAATCCTCTGTATTCCCATGAGGTTAGCTCCATTTAATTCTCTGTTTCCAAACTATATCTCTCTATATAAATCCATTTCTCCCCCTGCAGTCTGAATCCAGTCCATACTATACAAGGGCTTTACAAAAAAGCTAACTTTAAACAGCCATACAATGGCTAAACATAAACCATATCTCTACCATGATGCGTTTATTCATTAAATTTTTATTCCAGTGTGTTGAAGTTGTCATTCTTGTTAAGGTTTTAGTACTAAAAGTATATTTAGCAGTGTAAGTTGGTGATAGAGGTGTGTAGGAGTGTGTGTGTAGGTTTAGAGTATGGTTTTGAGTGTGTGAGAGCGTGCTAGCCGCTATCGGAGGACGTGTGTGGTGCGGTAGAGGGTGATCTCCGCCGGTGCACGGATGATGCCCAGGAGCGTTCGGAGGTCTGCGAGGAGGGGCGCGTGAAAGTGAATCCGCGCTGGGTCAGCCCGTCCAGCAGGTGGTGCTGTTGCTGCTGTATGGCTTGTGAGAGCAGGCCAGGCAGAGCCTGCAGACTGTTGTTTATGGAGTCCAGTTTTGCCTCTAGGTGACCGATCCGTTTTTCCAGCTCCTCACTGCGCTCCTGCAGCTCTGAGACCAGGTCGTACATCACATTCTGTGTCTGAAGAAGTGATAAACACACTTAGTAGACATAAAAATGCAAGAATCACACATACATATACCCTGTGTTGTCTAGTGACATGGAAAAGTAAGCACATTTTCTGACAACAAAAATGAAAACATTAAGATAAAATATTGAAGAACATTAAAGAAATATAAAAAACATATTATTAAAAATTAAAAAGACACAAAATACATATGTACACAAATACGTTGTCAAATAACAAATTTAAATAAAATTCCCATTGTTTATTCAGACACAGACATCACTTGCCAAATAATATGAAGGATGCAGGTCATGCTGCATACTGTATATTATTTCACATACTATTTTAGAGGTTCAGGTAACATGGTCCAATTTACCTGAATTTACCCTAAGTGCGCAGTTTTCACATATGAGCACACATAGACTACCGTGCAAAAGTTTGGGGTTGATAAGACGTTTGAATGTTTTGAAAGATTTTTTGCATTTATATGATCAACAATACAATTGTGAAACATTATTACAATTTAAACTAACAGTTTTCTATTTGAGTACATTTTAAAATGCAATTTATTCCTGTGATGCAAAGCTGAATTTTCAGCATCTTTACTCCTGTTTTCAGTGTCACATGATCCATTATTATTATCATTGTTGAAAACAGTTGTGCTGCTTAATAAACCTATCCATTCCATAGAATAAACGTACAGTACATGACCATACTACAAAACGACCAACATGTCACTACAGATCTACTGACTGCTAAAGACTGTACACACCTTTGCTAAGTCCACCAGTGTGTTTGCTTGATCATTCAGCTTCCTTTGCTCCATCTTCACACTTCGCAGTCTGGGGGAAAAAAATGAAGCCAGGGAGCAGGTGGACAGACAAAGAGAAAAAGATGGGCCACAAGGAAAGAAGACACACAGATATACAAGGGAGACAGGAGTTTATAGAGGAAGGAGTGCAAAAGCAAGTGCAGGAGGTTGTGATGGGCAGGGAAAAGAGGAAGAAACAGAGTTTGATAATTAGGCTGAAATCTAGAAGGTATAAAGTGTCACATAATGAATGTTCTTCCATTAAATGATGTGCCCACATGCAAACATTTACATTCCAGTTCGGTCCAGTCAGACATGCAAACTTATTCAGCCACAGGAGGTCAAATGAAAAAAAAAGAAGGGGTCGAAAAGAACAACAGTTGAGCCATTGTCCCAAAACTCCATAAGCATATGGATATAATACTGCCTCAAAGTCAAGAAACTGTACTGCAGATTTTTTTAGATGGTGATCTGATGCATATAGAAACTCTCAGCAAAATGTAATGGACAGTAATGAAATGCAGTAAGACATTATGAAGTAATAAAAACTGTTAAAAAAGATTTTAAAAAAGTTGCTATAAAGTCAAAAGATTTTAGTTTGAGATTGAAACTTTTGTTAAATTTTAATTTTGTTCTCTTGAGATTTTGTAGAAAAATGGTACTTTATACATTTTTAATATACATAAATTTGTATTAACATATATCTCTATACATTACACACACACACACACACACACACACATAGTATAATTTATTATGTTAAAATCTTGATTCAGTATATGTACTATATATAATATTTTCAAAAATAATAGTAATAATATTTAAATAAACTCACATACTTGTGGTCAGAATTCATGTTTGAATTTATATTTTCAAACAAAACCTGAAAGTCAAGTAAGCTTATGTTAATCACAGACTTCAATTTAAATGTAAATCATAGACCATAAACTAAAAATGTTAAAATCCTATTCTAGTTTTTCGGCTGACTGACAGGCCTACAAACTGACGTCATGACTAAGCAGCTCTGTTGCAACATGAATGGTGCAAAATGTGTGAAAATACAACCCAAACACCACCTTTGTCAGCAGTGTGACGGCACGGCGGACATTCAAACTCAATAGGATGTAGTAGAAAACATTCATTATATTGTGTCAGACTGGAGCCGGTGTAATATGGAAACAGATGAACTGATAAAGACACAGAATGTGGACACACGGTTTGTGCTCCATGGTAATGACAGATATGCTAACAATGACGCATTAGCATTAACCTAATTTCAGTGCCTATTGAATTCAGAAAGCTAACACCAGAAACTCTCTAGATACACATAACTGGGCTTTCCTCTAGGAAAGCACGAACAAAACCCAGAAAGGAAAGGGGAGTTTTTTATCGAATTTTAGAACAATTTCTTGAGAAAAATGCTCGTCAATGATACTCACATGCAGAATATAAACATAACATGATGGCTTTTCGTGTCTTAATAAAAAATATTATAAATGCCTTCTCCAGAGTTAACCAAGCAATCTAAACCAACCCCAACCATCTGTTTGCTTCAAACTCTCCCATCAAAAAACGAAAAACAAGTGTGAAAAAACTCAAGTGTGCAAGCTTTATGGAAAATAAAAAGTGGACACTTTGCACTTTTTCACATGTGCTTGCACTGTCGTAAAGATGAACTCTCAATTTTGGGACGGCCAAAATTGGTCTGTTTGTTTCTGTACCCAGACCTCCATAGTTCCCTGCACTCCAGATGCAATTGTTACCTTCTCCACAACACAGGCCGATTTGCTGAGTTTATGAAGCATTTAATGTGCAGATATTTATAGAATTGTATGATTGTATGCATTAGGCAAGGGAATGTTTATGTGGTCTCGTAAAAGTGAAGGCCAAATACATTATAAATGAATCGTTGTGTCCAGCAGTTGCGCTTTTACTTTGACTGCGTGCCAAACAGAGGCAGGACTGGCGATTCACATCAGAGAACCTATAACACGGCCAGAAAATCTTACTGCACTTAAACGATTAGTTCAGCTAAAAATGAAAATAATTCTGTTCATCATTTAATCAACCTTATGTCGTTCCAAACCTGCATGACTTACTTTTTTCTGTGGAACACAAAAAGAGAAATAATGCATCAGCTACTACTGTATTTATTCATTTATTTAAATAATCTTATTAAATTAATTTAGATTTTAACCTAAACTGAGGTATAATAAACACTACAAAAGTATTCTTTGGTTTATGAAGATAAATGTAGATATTTAGTATTACATGTGTAATTACTATTCTATTTATTCATTAATAATAAATGATTCAAATTTATTCATTAATTCATTAATTTAGATTTTAACCTGAACTGAGGTACAAGAATCAATTCTTTAAGTATTTGTTTCCAGTTCCTTTTGTTTTATCAACATAAATGTAGCTAGTATTATATTTAACATGATATATATTAATTACAATTTATTTAAATTATCAGTCAGATCATTCAATTCAATTCAACAAATCAGACATCGGTATTTTTCTCATGAACTCTCACGTTTTTTTTTTTGTTTGTTTTTTTTAAGTAGCACATAAGAAAGGATGTCATATGTATTTGGAACAACATGATGGTAAGAAATTACAGAATTCAAAATTTTTGGGTGAACCTTCCCTTTTAAAAGCGACCAACCAAGTGAAAGGGAACGAGTACCAAATGCTTGTGTCTAAACTTCTAATGCAGTCTTATAACATTCACATTCGATATTTCTCTAAGTGTATCTCCATAAGAATGATTTGCAACAGATTTGTGTTTGCGAGAAAACACTGCAGACCAGCAGACTTGCAGGTTTTATGACTAAAAAGGATGAAAGTGCAGTGTGAGGTTCTGTGGAAATCTGGTACAGGCTAGATGAATGAATTTCGGACATTGTGGCATCTGATAAATTTGAAGCTGAGAAGATGTGAAGAACCTTTCCCTCCAAATACCTTAACAGGTCGGTGAACTATGTAAATGCAATTCATCTAAATACCGTAATGGATATCAATGCTAAATAAAAATGGAGCCCAGCTTCAAATGTTTTCAATGTTCATCATGTTGGTTGATATTGCTGAGTAAGACTTATAAAAATGAAAAAGGGTTCCAATGGTAAAGAAAAAAAGAGAAGACATGACTTACTTCTGAGCTCTGCAGTGATTTAAGGCAAAACAAATGGAACACAGAATACATTTTTTTTAAAAACTCAAATTGCACACCACACCAAATGACTTTTTTAAACTTTTATGACTGACTGAAAAAAAAATCTGTCATTTGATTTGCATCACCAGGCCATTTAGCAACATTTTGATGTCACTTCAATTTTTCATAATATTTCCGTAAACATTGAATAATATATATGAAAATATTTTCTCTCTCATGTATCCAGGTTACGGTCTACACTAAGCATGTTACAATACCAATGATATTTTATTATGCTCCATAAAAGTTTCAAAGCAAAAACTAATATGCTATGAGAAACAGTCTTTTATTTAAAAAGTGAAATATTAATATAAATATAAACATTAAATCAAAGCAATGGTACAGTATGTAGCCTTTAAGTATTAAGTAAAATTAAGTAAACAAATAGACAGTCAGCAATAAAGAACAAATCAAGAATTAACAGCAGTGAGTGGGTTCTCTCTTCTTCTTTGCCAATATTATTGTTTGCTCAATATTAACATGATAATAGGCAGTGGCATGCATTTACACTTTAAGCTCCAATGCACTGATCAGATATTGTGAGAAAAATCTTTTTTATTTTTTTTTTTACATTTACTTACAATCCTACTGAGTATACATTAACATCTCACCAAGACAGTAATTTTTAACTAATAAGTGCATCTGGTCATTTATGCACACAATTTATGCTGCTTGTCCGATATACTAACTCTGTACTATCCCTAACTTCTTTTATTTTTGGCATCATCAGCATCAGGATTTCCCCCCATGATCTAACAGGTAAAACTCCCAAGATCTTAAAATGCTGTGGCAATAAATTAGGAAGGAAATATGAGGTTGAGATAGAGTCTAAAAGGTTCAATTCCGTTTCCATAACTCTATATAAAAAAACTTTATGCGAGCAGATTCTCTAAATTGGAAAGCGAGAACTTTAACTAAATCCAGTTTTAAGCACAATATAATACATATAAAACACAAATGCAGACAGCACAAATAGCAAAAGGAAGATTACAAATGTTGTAAATATACGTACTGGTGAATGGCCTGCAGAAACTTGCGCTGATGTTTCCGGACCTTGGCATGGTCAATCTTCTTCACAAGCTTTGTGTGTTTGTAGATTAGCCATGTTTCCCTGAGTACATTAGCAGCCGTGTTTTTCACCTGTGAGTAAATGAAATCCAGATAAGAAACTTACATTAAATATTCATTTTAAAACATCACTACAGCTAGTGTAGACAAAAAGACATACAGTATGTTTGGAAACTTACTACGCCATAAAAATATTAAAAGTAATACTACAGCATTAAATGCTACTAGTTGTAGACTCTGGAAGGTTCTGGTGAATTAGCAATATGGGTGAGATATGCCTGCCAGATTTTGTCAAGAAGATGATCTCATTAAGGGAATGTTGGCTAGTTTCCACGGCTTATGCAGCATCAACATTTGGCAAAAAGGGCTTTTTTGCCAAAGTGAGTTTGAATGTGCCGTTTAACACTTATTTTATACTTGCTTGGATTTCACTTAGCTACAATTCTGTATATTAAAATAGGCTCACTCTTTTGCAGAGTTGAGTGTCCATCATAAAGTTATGGACATGCTTTTCAGCCTTGGTGAGCTCTAGCTTCCTGGCTACGACAGCCACCACTAGGGCAGTGCAACCAGCCCCCTGGAAACACACAACACAAATCAAACAAAATCATTAAGAAAGCTTTTTATATACAGTTCCTATAAAATGGCTTCACAGTTTGATGGCGTTATGGCTGAGTGGGTATTAATTGCTATAAAAAATATGCAGATGAACTCACAAGGGTGTAAATGTCTCAAAAATAGAATTTTTATACACAGTTCCTCTACATAACGGCTTTATGGCCTGATGATGTTAAGGCTGAGTGGACACTAATAACTGTAAAATGTCTGCAGATAAACTCACAAGAACATCAATGTCTCAAATGTAAGACTTGTACATCATTTGTGCATAATTAGAAGGGTAAAAGAGAGACGCACCATGATTCCAGTAAGGAGACACACTCCCTTCCCACAGTATGTGTTAGGCACCATGTCTCCATAACCAATAGACAGGAAGGTTATGGAGATCAGCCACATGGCTCCCAAGAAGTTACTGGTGACTTCCACTTTATCATGATATCTGATGAGATAAAATGACAAGAAAACAAGCTGGGATTAATTTCATAGAGTGACTAATCAGCATCTCACAGGATAATTCTCAAAAAAGAAAACGTGTTTAAAGGTGACCCCAGTACGAGTTTGTAAAATATAAATAAATAAAACAAAAAAAGTACACATTTTAATAAATTTAATTAATGTAAATTATGAAAAAAATAGATTATTTTAGATTCAGGTTAAAATCTTAATTAATTAGTTTAATTTAGATTATTTAAATAAGTTAAATAAATTAAGAAATATAATAATAGCTACATTTATGTTGACAAACAAAATGAACTAAAGAAAAATACTTGAATTGATTCTTGTACATTAGTTCAGGTTAAAATCTAAATGTATTTATTATTTTGATTATTTAAATAAATTTAAATAAATGACTATGAATACATATAACACTGTCTACATTTATGTTAAGAATGAAAATTAACTGGAAGAAGACACTTAAGAGTGATTCTTGTACCTCAGTTCAGGTTAAAATGTCAATTAATTAATGATTTAGATTATTTATATCATTTCAACAATTTTAAAATAAATTAATAAATATAACATTAGATATAATAAAACTTACATTGACATGACAAACAAAATTAAATGAAAAAATGACAAGTTAATCTTGTATCTCAGTTTAGGTTAAAATCTAAATTAATTCATTAGTTAGTTTCTTTTAATAATTTAAACACATTTGAATAAATTAATAAATACAATAGTAGCAACATTTACGTTGACAAACAAAATTAACCTGGAAGAATTTTTTTTTTAGAGTTACTCTCGTACTTGAGTCCAGGTTTTCCAACCCATATTTTTATAGATTTTCATTGATTTGTCCCATACTACATAAATTATATAGTTACAAAAGCTATATACAAACAGTCTCTTCGAAATTTAAGCAGCACTGCACATTGACACTGGTGCACAGCTGAAATATACAGGTACACTTTGCATTAGGGGTCTTTGAGAAGCTCAATTACATTTGAAGGGTAATCTTAAAGGCAACCTAAAGTGCAATATCACAAAGTATTGAATGCAGCAGCATATATCAATATTCAGGCCTGACCATACTGGATAAACAAGTGGACAGCCCAAATATAAATCAAGGTGCCTTTGTGCACAGAATTTCAAAGGTGTGCTGTCCATATTCTGCTCGTATAAACGAGAGGGCAGCCAAGGCCCATTAGATGGCTTGCTCTTGTTCCCCAGTGTTCTAGCTCGGTCTGGTGTGGAGAATGAGTCTGTGTAAAACTATTGTGACAGTCACAGTCCATTACACAAGCATAAAACATGCTGGCAGTGTAACCAAATCCAAAGCTGCCATGAACTCAGATAATGCACTGCTCTGACACTATGGGGCACACATGTCGATTTCAACCAAGGCACTTTAGCATGATCTCAAATCAGAGAACACTTGTTTGAGAGCTTCATTTGTACATATCACAGAATCTTAAACATAGATTTGTCCCTTACAGAAATTTATCACGGTAACTGCCAGTTACTAAAAGTAAGTGCTACTAGAATAAATCTGTGGTGACTTGGTATTTGCTGGCATTACTGTAAAAATATATAAATAAAATGGCAGAAACATTCTGAAAGCTTTGCACAGTAGCAACAATCGTCGCAGTAACTATATTTTGGTGACACTTTTGGAGGTTACCATGGCAAATTTCTGTAAAGGGAACAGCATACCATCTATGTCGATTCTTTCCGGACAAAAACACATTCATAACAAAATAGTTTCAGAAACATTCACCCCAAACACCAAATATGAAGAATAAAACAATTAAAAAATGATGATGATGTCAAAGTTTCAGTACAAGGTCTTCTCTTGGCCTCAAATTGATGTTCCGTCAGCATGAACAATATGTCCATGTGCTGACTACGGATTAAATCTACATTTATGCTCAAATTATTCAATCAGTGAGCGTCCAGCTTCTATGCCCATGAATTTAACTGAGGACTCATTAGCTTGAGTGCTATTAAACGAGGCCCGTCGTCTAGCCTGCCGACAAATGATTTAAAGTGAAGAAGTAGCTGTGGCCATTTAGGGGTGAAGCGAATGGAAATACAGAGTCTCGGAGGGTTCCAAAGGTGCTGATAAAGCACCTCTCCGTTCCTCCGACAGATTCATCCACTGTAACCTTACACAAGACATCAGAATACAGAAAAATAACAAGCTAGCATGACACCTGACTAGCACATTAGCTTAGTTGGTGTCCGCAGCACTTTTTCTCAACCACACTGCAAAAAATTCATTTTCTAAATCGAAATGTCTTTCCAGTAATAATATATAGGCATACTTAAAACAAAATAAATTTATCTGAAAAACAAAAGTTTTTATTGTTTTAAATATACACCACACTCACACACTAGCCAAATTTAGTTTATTCTCATTTTAAGTTTATTCTTATTTTTGTTTTATCCTTGTTCAAGATCCAGATTTAACTTACACTTTTATACTTTTATTTAATTCATGTAAAAATATGCCAGTCTACAGTTGTGCCATTATTTGCATATTGACCAACTGATAAAGTATTATCTTAATGTACTAAGCTATTACCAAAATAGTGAAAAATATCACTAAGAACACAACCAATATTGTGTGGAAGAAATGAAAGTCTGAAAAAGATACTTAAAGGACTGATTCTTGTACTTCAGATCAGGTTAAAAACTAAATCAACTAATTAATTTTGTTAGATTAAATCATTTCAATAATTATTTTTAGTCATAAAATATGAAAAAGCATCATAAAATATTATATTTTAAAATCTATATTAATCAAACAATGTTTTTACATTTCAATAACTTAACAGTTTCTATAATTTTTGTATTTATCATTTTATTTAATGTAAAAATATGCCAGTCCTCAGTTGTAGCATCATTTGCTTCATGACCAACTGTAAAGACTTACCTTAGTGTACTAAGTTACCACGGAAAACAAAGAATCTCTATCACTATCAATACAACAATGCTGTAATTTTGTGTGGGGAAAAAGTTAAGATAAATATCTTATCAATCAATAAATATAACATCAGAATGCTAAGAATGGAATAAACAGAATGCTAGCAATTCTCGTGTGATTCATTTATGTCAGCTGTAAACTTTCTCAGTAAACAAATTAAATAAACTTTGAAAAATGTGACTATATTCTATAAGTCCGGGTCAAAAGTGGTCGTAGTTGAAGAAAACACATATATACACTATGGACTATTGTTGTGGTGCAGTGCATTGAAGAAAAAGCAGGTAAGAAGTGGGAGCAGAACCTGGCTAAAGGGCTCAGGATGAGCTTATTAGCATAGCTGTGCTGCTCTCTCTATGTTTATGGGTCATGACAACATACTGGATCTTTATTCTCCCCCTAGGTCTAAGATGGCATCTTGGTAAGAATAGCACTTTAGAGCACCAGAAAAGGTCAAATATTTGACAGCACTTTAGGAAAAGAACAGGCTGCCATGAACATGATGACCACCATGTTGACACATGGTGTCAGCTGCGTGAAAATCCCAAAATCCAAAGAATGACTCAAAAATTGAATTACCCAACATTAAGGCCACTCATTATCAGAGGCTATAAGATGACAGACCATTTATAGGAGAAAACAAATGGATCTGAATTTGAAAATAAAAAGAATTTGGGATTTCCAGGATGCCAGCAATTTGCCTTTTTGCAAGTATGGCTCAAGAGAGATGAGCAGAAGCTAAGAGCCAAGTGATAGTTTTTCCTTGCAGATCACAGACTCACTTTGGACCCCTATCCAGCAGCAGCCATGTGGGAGAAACATAGAACAAAACCATAAACAATGAGACACACACACATCCGCATGCCACTGATGTCACATTTTAAAGGCAACAACACAGGGTCTTGACCAACTTCGTTGGATGGAAAGAATTACATAAATAAAGGAATTATTCACTCAAAAATTTAAAATCTGTAACACTTTAGTTTAGGGACCAATTCTCACTATTAACTAGTTACTTATTAGCATGCCTATTATTAACATATTGGCTGTTTATTAGTACTTATAAAACACATATTCTGCACGACCATATTCTACATCCCTAATCCTACCCAATACCTAAACTTAACAATTAACTTTACTAACTATTAATAAGCAGCAAATTAGAAGATTATTGAGGCAAAAGTCAGAGTTAATGGTTTGTTAATAGTGAGAACTGGACCTTAAAATAAAGCGTGACCGAAAAATCTTTTATTTTTATTTTTATTTTTTTAGGGACTTGGTCTGTCAAGCTTTAAAATGACAAGAAAGCACCATAAAAGTATGATACAAGTAGTCCATATATGTGGAATATTCCAATACTTCTGAAACCATATAATAGCTTTGAGTGAGGAACAGACTGAAATGTAAGACAATACTTCTAATAAACTCTGAAATGGATTATAAAAGCTGTACAGATGACAAAAACAGAATGTCAGCTTTATGGCTCTAGGTTATAATTTTGATCTGTTCATCACACAAATTATTGAATGACTTCACAAGACATGGTTGCATGAATGAAATGTACTACTTTTATGGTGCTTGATTTGTCATTTTGGAGCTTGACAGCCTCATTCACTTACATATATGGAAAAGAGATATTTTCAGAGATTTGTCATCAGAAGTTCACATTTTGTGTTCCATACGTTGAAAAAACAGACTAATTTTAAAACAATTTTGACTTAGAAATTGCTAGTAAATTTCACAATTAATAACAAAGAAATGGCAAGTAACACTAAATTAAATATGACATTTTAAAGTAAAAAGACTGATACAGTATTTTACTTGCAAAAAACTACTCCAATAATCTTTAAACTTCAATTTTTATAGAAAGTTATCTTTAAAGAAAGTTTTGGATCAAAATGAGGGGTGAGTTCATTTTTGGGTGGAATATTCTTTAAATACTCCAAGTACAAACAGTGTTTCTTAAGAAATCAAAGGTTTATCTCACCTCTCACAGACATGAACAGTCCAGGCAGCAATGATCCATGATGATATGCTGAAAACCAGCAGGACCGTGCCTGGGCAGATAGTCATCAAAGTCTTCATGACAAAGCGTGTGTTAAAGTTGATCTTATTGAGGGCTCCGATACTGCGTGATGAGGCGTCCGTAAAGAGCTTACTGTGCAGGAGCATGACCCGGCCAATCAGATACAGCCGCAGGAACATGGGGATGGAGAGGATGATGTCCACGTCTGCATCCGCCACAGACGGGGTGTAGGTGAAGGCCAGGCGGGCGGTCCAGGTGAAGACGTACTGACCTGGAATGGGGTGGATGGCACACACCAGCAGCTCCAAAACGATGAAGAAGATACGCTCGTATGTCATGGCTATCCGCCAGTCATCTGCTCCATTGTCAACCATGAAGAGCTAAAATTTAGACAGACAACAAATTTGAAGGCTTTAATGGGTGCTGCAGCAGAATTGTGATCTTTTTCATTAAAAAAGGTAAACATCTTTAATTAACCTTAAAGAATTGGATGAGAATTGATATTAGATGTTACATACAATATATTATATCAAATTAAATAACTATAATATAAATTACACATATTACAACAAATTAATTTCTAAACATTTTAAAAACAAGATAAATTAACCTGCTTGAAGTACATCTGCATGGGTATATATATATATATATATATATATATATATATATAAATAAACAGTCTAATATAAACAATATGAAAGCATTCTCTGTGGTTTTAGTATTATGACTATATGGTTTTCTTCTCTTTTATTTCAATGATTGTGTTGTACACAACCTGCAATCAGGAATAAAGGTTTTTTAATTGTTCATCCACTCAGTAATTTGACCATCATCTGATGTTCCAAGTCATTAAATAATGCTCACAAAGCAACTGATTGACAGGCCTGTATTAAATTACATCTCCTATTAGCTATAAGCCCGACTTGTAATAACATCATTAATCAAAATCAGTGTCTTCTCTATAAAGACCTCTTAATGGATAGGTAAAAAAGCACAGACACTGAAGGCAGATATCAGGAAATACAAAAGCCAGGGTGACTTTTCATTCTGCTGCTACTAGAAGTCATTAGGAATTGGCATAAGTGCTTCCTCTGTAATCTTTTAGGCTCCCGTCTCAATCTCTGCTCATGTTTATAGCTTCCAAGGCTAATTCGGCTACTTACCTGAATCTCTCGTGCGTGGTACATAATGATCAGACAGAGCAGAATTACAGTAGAGAGGCTAATAAGGCATTTCAGTGCAAATGAATATGAGGATTCCTGCAGAGACATTGAAAAAACAAAACAAAAAAACAACTACATTAGTTTACATTTTTATGTTCTTGCAGCTTAACTGTTTGCAGCTTAATCTTTCTCATGAGAATCTGATTCCCAGAGAACATGCATACTAAGAAAACATATTAAAAAATATGCCTTTACTGCACTGTATGTTGCTTTGGACAAAAAGTGTCATCCACAAGAGTAAATATATTTAAAAGAGATAGACAAACACCATTTCTTGACGGCTGCTGTGTGTGTACTGTACTGAGTCTCTCACATGTGCTAGATGAAGCATACAGCAGTTTGTGGAGTTTGAACTTTGTAGGATTCATTTATTTATTTTTGTGATGCATGAAAGCTACCTATATAGAGAATTTCAGTTTTTAGCAATTAGCATTAGCATTTTCAAGTTACGGATTTGAATATGTATTTTTGGAATACTTAATAATTTTGGAAGTACTTGATTTAAGAGTAAAATAAGGTCTGTGGTTAATATTACTTGTTCTATAATCAAAACCACACACAGTCCCACTTTCAAACTGAATTTTAAGCATTTTTTTAATGTTGCCAAGTTCCTGCTAAGAAGTTGTCACAAGAATACAACACCCCTGAGTTAGACTTAAACCAGCTAGTTGAGCCTATGATTTTTTTCAGAAGGGAAACGTAGCTTGTTCTTTTACCTATTCATGCGATTTAATGGTTTAAAATGCTTGAATGTTTAAATTGGCAACACGTGCAAATGATCAACTACGATCCGTTTCACCCCTACAAGCGAGTGAACAATGCGAATCAAGGAAGGAATTTTATTTCACTATTCAAGATATTCCATCATACCTTCTGATAAAAGAATGCAAACACTTGTAATTGTAATACACAATGTAATTGTCAAGAGCATGCTATGACGATTTCATTGATTGATGCTTTCTGGTGCCTCTATCCATTAAGGAAGTATGCACAAAGTAGCTGATGTCAATGATGAATTTATCTTTTAGTGTCTTTAAACGGTCATAAATAGATCACTCCTGGACTTCAATATGCTGCAGCATTTAATTACATGGTATAAATCAAAGTACTAAGCATGAAGATGTATAAATCTAGCACAGCTTAACATGTGAAATCTTGTGATGCATCACTGCCCTGTTGAAAAAGACCATCTTACACAAGCATGAATTTTAATGGTGGTTCAGGCTGGTTTACGTTGTTGAGTGCTGGTCTAGCCTGTGGATAGCATAACCATCCTCTTTTTACAAGATAGTGGGTTTTCTTGGTGAAGCAGGTTGAACTTAACTACAAGTATGTGTTTTCAACCAACATCCAAAACAAAAGCGTGCTAGTACACATACAGCGGCCTCAAAAAGTACTGGACACTTAAAACAAAAATCTAGGAATGTCTTATTCCTATCCTAATCCTATTAACCTTCAAAGAGTGTTGTTTTAGCATTATTTATATACGATTATAGGGTAACACTTTACTTCAAGGGGTGTGCATAAGACTGACATGACACCTTCATAATCATGACATGACACATGTCATGAATAGGAAGGTTTTTGATGCATGTTTATGACAACTGTCATTAAGTGTCATTCGTTCAGTTATTTCATTTTTAATGCAAATATGACATTATTTGACCTAACCATAGCCCATAACAAAGACATCTCAAACAATGTCATCTTTGCATTAAAAATTACATAACTGAGTGAATGACACTTAATGACAGTTGTCATAAACATGCATCAAAAACCTTCCTATTCATGACATGTGTCATGTCATGATTATGAAGGTGTCATGTCAGTCTTATGCACACCCCTTCAAGTAAAGTGTAACCCATTATAGTATTGATACTTTGAGTTAGCTTTTATTTTTATATTTTCTGCTGGCTGTGCTGGAAGACCATCTTAAACCAGTTTAGACTGGCAAAAACCAGCTTAGGAATCAATTGGTTAAAGGCCACTGAAAAAAAGCTTTAGCATAATTTGTTAGGAAATGGTTGCCACTTGGTTAGATATTTTTCATCTACTGCAATGAAATTCAGACATTTTTAATTGTGAAAGATCACCAAAAATGGAAATTCTGTCATCACTTACTCACCCATGTCGTTCCAAACCTATATGACTATGGAACACAAAATAAACATTTTGAAAAATTTTGGTAACTAAATAGTTTCGTTCATAGCTTCCCACTGATTTCCATTGTATAGACAAAACATGAGGGTGAGTAAATGATGACACAATGTTACTTTTTTGGGTAGAGACGGGGATTTAAGTGTCTAGAAAACTCTTTGAGGCCATTCAAAACTTCAAAATATCAGTGTCTGAGGTTACATGTGCACTTTCACCTTTGTATAAACTCCCCAGGAGAGTTCGGTCTCCGTCACCATGACAACAATCCCAAACATTCCAAAAATCAGGGCGTAGTCGCTAAGGCGCTTGCGTTTTTCGAACAGCACCCTCCGGTGCCCGAGCTTATAGCCAATGTCCTTGTTCTTCTTATGCGGAGCGCTGCATGGTCTTTGCCTCACAAGGTTCTCACTGGACTGCTTACTAGGGTCTTCCCCGTTCCCTTTGGAGACCACCACCTCCAGGCCGGAAGTGTGCAGGGTCTGCAAAGGCTGTGTCTCAGAGTCCAGCTCTGCTAGGTTCCTCCGGGACGCCCCCAGACTGCCGAGTGGTCTGACTATGCCCCCATTGTACTTGCAGCTGTTCATGGCTATCTGAGGATACTGTGGGCCGCCGTGGGACAGGGAAGGCCGCGATCCAGCATGGCTCAGCCTGTTGGCATCCGCATTCACCTGCCAAAAATGATAAGATATTTGAAAGATTTTATCATTGTCTTTTGTGTCCAGGAGCTTGTGTGATGGCTGAGGAGGAGAGCACTACCAATTCGCAACAATGCTGATTTAATGGACATTTCTTTGGAAAATGACATTATATGCCAGCATCTACAGGGTTTATAATGCATGTGGAAGGAGAATCGTCTACGGACCGTGACTACTGAGAAATCTTTTGGTAATGTGAAATCAACTATTTCTTTTAAGAACAGGCTAATTTATATGACAAACATCACATCACTATAATAAACAAAAACTTGAAATTGAAAAATGCATAAAATAATAACATTTTAAAGTAAAAACAACACTCTAAAAATGTCAACAGCTAATGGCCAATCTATTCTATCATCAGTAAGATTTATTTTGAAAGAAATGTATACTGTTATTCAGCAAGGATGCTAAATTAATAAAAAGATACAATGATACAAAAGATTTCAATTTCAAATAAATGCTGCTCTTTTGAATTTTGTATATATCTGTATATATCATATAACCCCGAAATATACATTTTAAACACAATATTACAGTTTTTACTGCATTTTTACAGTAAATGCAGCCTTGGTAAGCATAAAAATATTATTGAATGATAGTGTAATGATGCTACTGTATTTAGAATACAAATGAGTTGCTAAAGTGACATACTTTCTAAAATTAAAACTTATTTCACATAATATTTACTCAATTAAAACAAATCAGACAACAGAAATTGTTTACTTTGTATAGAGGAACACTAAAAGTTTTTTTTTTTTTTTTTTAACTGGCCAAGTGGCCAAATATAATCTCTTATACCAGTTTATCACTAGTATTCAGTAACTTGGTTTTCCCAGTCCCAGTAAAATACTACGGAGGAAGTAGAACAGGTAATATTACTCTTAAACCAATAGGCAAAGAGAAGGTAACACATAAGTCTCACATGCAAAGTAGCAAAAAATAGATCCTAAATTCTAAAGGTTGAAATTTGCCATAAAAAATGTTTAGTGTTTTGGTTCAACTTTTTAAAAACATTAACATTATCAGTGCACCTGGGAAAATGATGAAAATATATATATTTTTTAAATCTGTAAAAATAAAAAAGCTGTAACATTGAAAGCATGAGATCATGCAACATTTTTCACAGTGTTTGGAATTTAGTGAATATTTCACCTAATTATATTAGGGTTGAAATTTGCCATAAAAAATGTTTAGTGTTTTGGTTCAACTTTTTAAAAACATTAACATTATCAGTGCACCTGGGAAAATGATGAAAATATATATATTTTTTAAATCTGTAAAAATAAAAAAAGCTGTAACATTGAAAGCATGAGATCATGCAACATTTTTCACAGTGTTTGGAATTTAGTGAATATTTCACCTAATTATATTACAGACCAGTAAATACAGTAAAATACTTGCAATAATTATTAAGAAGACGATACAAAAAAACTTGCTCACAATAATCTCACATTATTAAATTATTTCTGAACTGAATTTTTAATCTGAATTTATACTGTTCTAATTTCCATGGCAATAAGGATCCGTTTCTGTTATCTAGCTACTGCTGCTGGGCTGACACAATGCCAACTCATTTGCAGAGACCTACTTCTGTAATGTAATTTTCTGATAGGCAGCGCACAACGTAGACCCACATTCTAACCCACTAGAGAGACACCAATGGATTAGAAATGACAGCTGCTTTGAAAACAGTACTGTGAATACATATACAAACATACCCAACATACACCGCTGATTAAGCATAGTTAGCCAAAACTAGTTGTGGCACCACCTGAAAAATTTTCCTGTCACAAACCTGGTTTTGCTGGTTTACCTGAACCTTTGTAAAGACCAGTGATCCAAAATCACTGCTTGAACCTCTATCCTCCTCACCATAACTTACAGTTTTCACTGTATTTACTTGAAAAATTCTGTTTATCCATGTTACTGCACTGAGCTGTACTGACTACATCTATGCAGATACTGCTACTAGATACTGACGCTTAAACTTAGGTTACAAATAATACCATTCAGGACTAGAAAAAAAAGTATTTAAGACCCCCAAGAGTAAATTTCTATCAAGGCCCCTTGTGTGCGACAGTTCTCATGGAGTCTTTCACATGGCTTTCTGCTGACATGGCAACAAAGAATATATATTCTGTACAGCTTTTTGTCTGTCTCACTTTTTGTGTTTGTTTTCCTCAAAACAGACTGTGGGAACCAAAAGTACACTCTTGTGCTATCTGTACCCTTCTGTATCTGTAGGAACACTCCGAATATCCAATTTAATATACTATAATGCACACTACAATACTACACATTTCTAGAAGGCCTAAGAATTTTTAAAGATAATCTCTAATCTAATCTATAAAAAATAATATTTTATATAATCTATATTTTGTTACAATTGCATGCATTTTGTTGCTTAAATGTGGTTTGATAAAAAGTTTAAATAATTCATAGATGGCAAAAAATAAAGTACAACATAAAAACTCCACCAATTAAATACGACCCAAACCTAAATGTAACAAAACCAAACACCTAAACCTAACCATCACTCAACTGTAACATTTTCATACGATCAAAATCATAACTTCATTATACAATACCATCATGTTGTACAAATTATTTGGATTTGTAATGAGAGTGTGTTGGAAAAGCAAACATGGAGAAGTATTAAAGGGGTCCTAGTATGCTTTTTCACTTTTTCAACTTTAGTTAGTCTGTAATGTTGCTGTTTGAGCATAAAAAAGATCAGCAAAGTTACAAAGCTCAAAGTCCACTTCAAAAGGAGATATTTTATTTAACAGAAATCACGTTTCAAAAACTACAACGAACGACTCGTCTGGACTACAACACATATTTTCCGGGATTTGTGAAATCACAAAGATCGACGAATGGGACTAGACCTGGTTGAGCTGCACTAGAGAAGGCAACGAGTGTTATCACTATGTCGGAGACACGCTAGCTTTCCCAAGGCAGAAGAACTTACAATCATCCGGGCTTAAATTGTGCTCAAATTGATTTGATTTTGATGCAATATTTACACTGAAGCTTGCAGCTATGGTAAGGGGCGTGACATTTCCCGACCAGGCGCCGAGTGCTGCCAATCACAACACACACTGGCCCAGCTAACCAATCACAGCACATCTCGTATTTCAGAAGGCGGGCCTTCATTTGATACAGGAACTATTCGAGTCGTTCATGCCAGACTGGGGAGAGAGGTGTTGTAATGTAAAATATGTGAAAAATAATGTGTTTTTCGAACAAACTAGTATGAGAGCCTGTTCTAGTACACCCCCAAAACAAAATCAAGACTTTGTAAAAGAGCATAATAGGACCCCTTTAAACATTAAGGACAGAAAGCCACTTAAAGCCCATTCACACCAAAAACAATCATGATCACGATAACAATAACTAGCATTCCACACCAATGCACAATAACATTCTGTTTATAATAAGCACACGCTGCAGTTATGTCATCTGCCACTTTAAATGCTCAAGCTCATTAAAAGCAGGATGGATTAGCTGTCAATATTTTTATCGTTCATCAGCTGGAAAAAGAAAAATCGTTCTGAAAGTGATTCCAATGATATTGTTCCTCTGTGCCGTCATTGTTATATTATAGTTGTGGTGTGGACTCTCAGGCCTTTACTGTAGGAAAACATACATACTTTGGAGTATATTTGGAGAACTTCTACTTCAACACATTTCTCTGAAATACTGCAGGCTATTTCAGCTAGAGAGAAATATATCAATTGTCCTTGTACCACTTATGTGTATATTGTGTTTTAAAATACAATGGAGTAATAGACATCATAAAACAGACCCAAAGCTTCAGAACTGATTTCCTACAAGCAGCGACGGTCTCTATGTTGAAAGAGCTCCAGGGATCAATTGCAATACATAGCAAAGCTCCTGTCAAAACTTTCACTCTTTCCAAGGCCAACATGGTCTGCCAGTTGCCAAATGAGCTCTTTTTTCCCATCAATGTCCAGAGAGAGCCAGAAGTCAATTGTGTTATTAGTCTTTCTTCCTGGAAATGTTAAAAGGTACAATATACTAAAAACTGTTCCCAAGAAAATAATGTGAATATTGATATTATCCTGAAGTTTAATCTATTTTAATGTTTTTTTTTTCCTGTGACAGTAAAGCTAAATTTTCTGCATGCATTATTCCAGTCTTCAGTGTCACATGATCCTTCAGAAATTATTCTAATATGCTGACTAAGTTGCTGCTTAATAATATACAGAAATATGATATATTTCTTTCAGGATTCTTTGGTGAATAGAAAGTTTAAAATTGATTTGAAATAGGATTTATTTGGAACAATGTAAAAGTCTTTACTGTCACTTTAAATATTAGTGGTTGGAACTGTATGTATATATAGATAATATATATGTATGTATGTAAGTATAACGGTTGCCAAAACATCGCTAGGGCCAAATATGGTGCTGAGCTCAGAAGCCTCCAAGCAGATCATCCTCTTAGAACTTACAGTCCCCTGGGAGGACCGTATCGAGGAGGCCAACGAGAGGAAGAGAACCAAGTACACAGAGCTGGTAGAAGAGTGCCGAAGGAACAGCTGGCGTGCAAGGTGCGAGCCTATAGAGGTGGGATGTAGAGGGTTTGCAGCCTGGTGTCCAGTGCTACCTGGACACAAGTCGGGGCTTGATCAACCCCGGCTGGGTCGTCTGGGTGAGGGTGTCTGATTGTTGAAAGACCTGAAACACCCGATGACCCCAGGGAACATCACTGATTGTGTGTCCAGGAGCATCACTAAAGTATATACAGTCATGTGAAAAAGTTAGGACACCCTATTGAATTCCATGGTTTTCTGTATCAGGGCATAATAAAAAAATATCTGGTCCTTGGCAGGTCTTAAATTTTGGAAAATAAAACCTCAGATTAACAGCAACACATGACATATTGCACCGTGTCTATTTATTTAACAAAAATAAAGCCAAAATGGAAAAGCCATGTGTGACAAAGTTAGGACACCCTTACTGTTAACATAGGAATTAAGAGGGTAAGTAACAGTCAGGCACTGCTAATCAAATACCTTTGATTAACTGATCATCAGCAAGTGTGAGCACCTCCATAAAAGCAGAAGCTTTGGCAGTTTGCTGGTCTGGAGCCTTTAGGTGTGTTAACACAATGCCAAGGAGGAAAGACATCAGCGATAAACTTAGAGAAGCAATTGTTGCTGCTATCAATCTGGGAAGAGTAATACGACCATTTCCAAACAATTTGTAGTCCATCATTCCACAGTGAGGAAGATTATTCAAAAGTGGAAGACATTCAAAACAGACACCAATCCTCCCAGGAGTGAAAGTCCCAGCAAATTCACCCCAAGATCAGATCGTGTAACGCTCACAGAAATGGCAGACAACCCAAGAACTTCACCGCAGACTATACAGGCTTCAGTTAAAATGTTAAATGATAAAGTCCATGACAGTACAATTAGACAAATATGGGACAAGTATGGCATGTTTGGCAGGCTTGCCAGAAGAAAGCCTCTTCTCTATAAAAGAAACATGGCAGCACGGTTTAGGTTTGCAAAGTAGCATCTGAACAAACCATAAGACTTCTAGAACAAAGTCCTTTGAACAGAGTAGACGAGATCAAAGTGGAGATGTTTGGTCATAATGCACAGTGCCATGTTTGGTGAAAGCCTAAAGAGCATATCAACACAAACACCTCAAACCAAAAAGTCACGCATGATGATTTTGGGCTTGTTTTGTAGCCACAGGACCTGGACACCTCACAGTCACTGAGTCGACCATGAACTCCTCTGTATACCAAAGTATTCTAGAGTCAAATGTGAGGCCATCCATCCGACAGCTAAAGTTGGGCCAAAATTGGGTCATGTAACAGGACAATGATCCCAAGCACACCAGCAATTCTACAACAGAACAGCTGAAAAGAAAAGAATCAAGGTGTTGCAGCAGTCCAGTCAAAGTCCAGACCTCATCCTGACTGAAATGCTGTGGCGAGAGACGTTGTAAAGAAGAGTGAGCCAAAATTCCTCCAGAACGATAGACTGTGAGAGACTTATGAAGTCATACAGAAAATTATTACTTCACGCTATTGCTGCAAAAAATGGAGCTAACACAAAGGTGTCCTAACTTTGTCACACATGGCTTTTCCATTTTGGCTTTATTTTTGTTAAATAAATAATGACACGATGTGATATGTAATGTGATGTTGTTCATCTGAGGTTTTTTCCAATTTTAAGACCTGCCAAGGACTAGATAATGTTTTATTATGTCCTGATACAGAAAACCATGGAATTCAATAGGGTGTCCTAACTTTTTAATTTTCAAGTGACAGTATAGTCCAATATATTCCAAATGATCAAAGCTGTTCTAGACACATTTAAAACATATACATATATATATATATATATATATATATATATATATTCTGTACATGGAGAAATCCCTTACTTTTGATTGCAGACCTTCAGTATCTTGGCAAATCCCCACACAGTTAGTGACATTGATCTATTCTGAATCTCTAGAGGAGGCATTTTTTAAGCAAAAGTCTCCATTTGCTCTCTATTTAATCACATTGCTGTCAAGAGAAACAATTGGGATATTACAGCGATCTCATTTGTGATTTTTCTTTCCAATGGGATGCAGCACAATGTAACTTCCAACATAAATAACAGCACAGCTGCTGTAACAACAAAGATGCACAAAGCTAGAAATTCTTTGCATGACCATGAAGAGTCAGTTAAAATACACAGCTGCACGGTCGGAGAACATTTTTATGCTGATTTGGGATACATCTACAAAATTGATCATATATTACTCACAAAAACAACATCACATACGTCAGAATGCTGTTCATAGACTTCAGTTCAGCATTCAACCTGCTCATCTCCATTTTGATGCAACAGGCTAAGAATGTACCAAGTTGCAATGGCGTTTTCATTGGCTCAGCCTTACAATTGCACATTTCGCAAATTTTCCTTATTAACCAATATTCTCTTCTGTGCGTGTCAAAGCTGAAGGGCCCTTAGACTTCACCCTCCCCTGCTTCTTCATTCCCCTCTCAGCAAGCTTTGATCTGTACAAATTCAATTTAGCAAATCTATTTTGACATTGAATTTTAACTAATTCAGATGTGGCATCGGACTCTCTGTTCCTCAGGTCTCTTTCTGAAATGAAATGTCTGCAGCAGACATGAGACCTGATTACAGATCCCACTATTTGAGAATATCTTTTCTAACTGCTCTCCAATATTAAAATGTGATCTTTACAACCAGACATCTTCCCTCGTCTCAGGGCATGTTCAATGTAAGAGACAAAGTAAGAAAAACATTTGTATGCGACTTGTTTAAGCCGTTATGATTTTTATGTAGATTGAGCCATGATAACTGGAGCAGGCTATTAGTTAGCATTTCAATGCCAGTTGCCTGGCTGACGCAGGACCATCAAGGGTTTGCAATTAGAAATCTACACTCTTTGCTCAACCACAGAACTTTTTGAGCCAATCAAAGGAGCTAGAAATGCCATGTGATTAATCATTCTGAACTCAAAAAATATTTAGGCAAATTTCAGATATACAGTCCCAACCACTAATATTGGCACCCTTGGTAAATATGAGCAAAGGTGGCTATGAAAATAAATCTGCATTGTTTATCTTTTTGATCTTTCATTAAAAAAATTAACAAGATTCTACCCTATCATTGAAGTAAAACAATTGAAATTGGGGGAAAACTCACATTATGAAATAAATGTTTTTCTCCAGTGCATGTTGGCCACAATTATTGGCACCCCTAAAAATTCTTATGAGTAAAATATCTCTGAAATATATTCCCATTCATATTTACCATTTTTTAGCATGCCAGGGTGACTAAGAGCATGAAATTGTCCAGCCATGACTTCCTGTTCGACAGGATTATAAATATGAGGAACACAAAGGCCAAATTCCCTTAATCATCCATCACAAAGCCAAAAGCATCGTAAAACCAAAGAATATAGTTCTGATGTGCAGAACAAGATTGTTGAGCTTCACAAAATAGGAAGTGGCTGTAAGAAAAGAGCTAAAGCATTGAAAATCCCCATTTCCACATCAGGGCAATAATTAAGAAGTTCCAATCAACTAAAGATGTTACAAATCTGCCTGGAAGAAGACGTGTGTCTATATCATCCAAATGCACGGTGAGGAGGAGAGTTTGAGTGGCCAAAGACTCTCCAAGGATCACAGCTGGAGAATCGCAGAGATTAGTTGAGTCTTGGGGTCAGAAAGCCTAAAAAAAATAATCAAACAGCCCCTACATCACCACATATTGTTCAGGAAGGTTTCAAGAAAAATCCTCTTCACTCATCCAAAAACAAACTCCAGCATATTCAGTTGTCAGACATGGCTGGAACTTCGAATGGGACTGGCTTCTATGGTCACATAAAACAAAAAAAGAGCTTTTTGGCAGCAAACCCACCAGATGGGTTTGGTGCAAACAGGGATAAAAAGTACCCCATGCCCACAGTTAAATATACTGCTGGATCTTTAATGTTGTGGGCCTATTTTTCTGCTGGAGGTCTTGGACATCTTGTTCAGATATTGGCATCATGGATCATATCAAATACCAACAGATAAAAAAAAATCGAAATCTGATCTGTTAGAAATCTTATAATGGGCCGTGGTTGGATCTTCCATCAATGATCCAAAACAAACATCAAAATCAACACAAAAATGTGTCACTGAGCACAAAATGAAGCTTCTGCAATTGCCGTCTCAGTTCCATGATCTGAACCCTATAGAAAATGAGTGAGGTGAACTGAACAGAAGCACCACCAACATGGAGCTCGGAATCTGAAGGATCTGGAGTGATTCTGTATGAAGGAATGTTCTCTGATCTCTTGTCAGTTGTTCTCCAAACTCATCAGGCATTATAGGAGAAAACTCAGAGCTGTTATCTTGGGAAAATGACGTTGCAATAATTGGGTGCCAATAATAGTGGCCAACATAAACTAGAGAAAAACATTTATTTCATAATAAGATCAGTAAGATCAATAAGACTCAGTCCCAAACCCTTCACTAGCAACATTCCTGATATGTAATAAGAAAAAAAAAGCCAATTTCACTATTATTATTGCTCATACATATCATTATTGCTCCATCCCAAAACAATTCATCTCGCAACAGTAATACAGACATGAATGATGACTCAAATCATGCCTATTACATCTCTAATGAACTTTTTTTTTTGCATGGCGGATGATTTTATCATCTATCATCTTTATCTCTGAAAAAAAAAACATAAAAAATGTAGCTTGTAGGCAACAAGCAGTTGGCCTAGGAACAAACAAATTAGCTATAACCTAACAATGCAGTTGAAACTGGGAATACTGAAAAAAATTGTCCGGCCAAATCCAGCATCATGAAAAGTAGCCAATAAATTTGATTTATAGGTTAAAAAGACTGCATTTACATCCTCAAGCAATTGACTTCATAAAATCATTTTCATCTTTTCCCAAGTGAAATTTAGTGCGCAGTCACACAAATAACTGCAGGTGCTCTCATGGGCTAAAAGACAGCAAGAACAAAAGTAGCAGAATCAAGAACACTGTTTCCAAATCAAATTTGACTGTTTCCACACTTTATTTTACAGTGTCCTTGTTACATGTTATGTACTTATTTTAGTGATAACAGTAAATTCTGCATAATTACATGTTAACTAAACCAACCCTATTCCTAACCCAAACCCCAAAGTTGTTGTTAATTAATTAAAATTACTAGGTACCTAATACTTAGAACCTAAATGTATAAATGTACAATTTTTCTTTTTGTAAGTTCACTTTTTTTGTTGCTGTTGTTGTTGTTGTCATCGTCGTCATCACACTATAGAAAACGAGAATGATCAGGTATTTAAAAATAGATGGATAAATGCCAGAGTATGTTAGTTTCAGAACATATTCTTTTATTAAAGGAATAGTAAAGGAAAAAAATGAAAATTTGCTGAAAATGTACTCACTCTCAGCCTCAGGCCATTAAAGATGATGAGTTTGCTTTTTTAGCATCACAACACTTGCGCAACAAAAGATTCTCTGCAGTGATGGGTGCCGTCAGAATGAGAGTCTAAACAGCTGATAAAAACATCATAATAGTCCACAAGTAGTCCACACAACTCCTGTCCATCAATTAACATCTTGTGAAGTGAAAAGCTGTGAGTTTGTAACAAATGAATCTATCATTATGGCATTTTAACTTTAATCCACTGTTTCTGGACAAAAGTCCATAATCCATAACTATTTCTCTGGTGAAAAAGTCCATCCCCTGTTGTCCTCACATATCAAAATCCACTGACATATTTGTTTAGAAATGTTTCTGCTTGTAAACTCTGCTTGATCTATGCATATTTCTCTCTTGATTCAGGCGAAAAATGACTTTTTCACTGGAGGAAGCGTTATTATGAATTATGGACTCGTATTTCAGCCAGAAGCATTGGTTTAAAGTTTAAAATACCTTGATTTGTTTATAAGTATAAACCATAGACTGTAAAAAAAAACATGGACGTAGTGTCCATGATGTCACTCGTAGGGTTCAGAAGAGCATTTTTGAAGCCTAAAGTTGGGCGGAGCAGACCACAGCGCGTCACTCCTGGATAATCGAAAATGAGCAAAAAGGCGGGACGTGGGTGAAGCTGCGGCGCTACTTGCTGAAGCCACACCAGTGGTGACATATGGTGACAGCAGTGCTGCCATGCAAAGACAAAACACCATAACTTCGTTTTTGGTCGAAATGAGTGGTAAAAATCAAGTTTGAGATCATTTTCATTAAAACATCTAATTGCCAGATTTCCAGTGTCCTACCCATAATAAATTTTTTCTGGACAAATAAAAATCTTTAAAGCCATTTTTCTAAGTTTTACAGTCTAGCGAGTTTCACACTCTGGAGCAGAGCGGCAGTCCACCGGTCACACAAGTGGCCACGCCCTTAATTATGCAGAACTTTAAGGCTTAATATAATTTAAACGGATGAGTTATAAACAAATTCACCCCCCTCACAGACCAAAAGCACTTTTTGTACCAGGCTGTAAACATTTTTTTTTCTGCTGTAAAGTTGGGTATTTTAACATGGGGAGTCTATGGGACTGACTCCCTTTTGGAGCCAGGCTCTAGCGGTCAGTCAATGAATTGCAGTTTTAGTCACTTCAAGCGAGAGACCAGGAGGTTACCGCTTGGTATAAACACACAGATTTTCGCTTCACAAGGCGTTAACTGATCGACTAGATTTGTGTGGATTATTGGGATGTTTTTATCAGCAGTTTGAACTCTCATTCTGACGGCACCCATTCACTGCACAGAATCCATTTGTGAGCCAGTGATGAAAAGCTACATTTCTCCAACTATGTTTCTTCATCGGAAAACAAACTCATCTACATCTTGGATGGCCTGAGGGTAAGTACATTTTCAGCCATTTTTCATTTTTTGCATGAACTATTCCTTTAATAATCTATACTATCCCAGCAATACACTGTAAAAAATTACCGTGAATTTAACGGTAAAAGACTGTAAAAATGCTACAGTAAAAACCTGTTAAATGGTTACGTAAATTTTATGGATTTTTTTTTTACAGTGTAGGGTTTGACATAGTCTGACTTCCAGTAAATACAAACACACATATCATATAGGTATTGCAGAGCCCTCGGCCTGTTTCAGTTCGAATACACATGGAGACAAGAGAGCTCAGCCAATTATACTCTCCACAAATTACCCTTGATTAAGCAGCAGAACAACAGCTGCAGAGCAACAACACCCGGAGATTCTCCCCTCTGCCTGCTCGCTCATACTGAACCAGTCATTCCCTCAACATCCACGGCACATCCCAGTGCTTTCACTCCCTCTCATGCACAATCAAGAAGAAGCCTAACTGTAAACTCTGCATAAATATTTACATAATTATAACCCCCCCCCCCGAAGAGAATTCTGCATAAATGTGGTTTTCCTAAAAGACAGATTTGTACAAACAGCTAATTGTGTTTTTGAGCTCCCAGGGTTATTTTACTTCCTACCAATGCTGTGCATCAAACAATGAATTAAATAAATTAATCAAATGCCACAGGTAGAACAACCACTTTTTTTTAGAACAAGCACAATGCAGTCAAACACAAGAACCAGTCAAGCGGAGAAGAAACAGGCACTGACGCAAACAACAGGAAAGACTTATGGGAGATTTCATGGGAAGAGATCACTGATGGGTTTTACCTCCATCTGCTGTGCATTGTGAACTAAACTGATAATGTCTCTCCGTTCTAGCAGTGATGTCTAACCCATCATGAATAATACAGGCCTGAAGTACGTTAGTGCCACTCAGGGGGGCTTTCCCTTGGCTTGTACTGGCAGAAAATGGAACAGCTAGGCAGAAACAGGGTCGACTCTCCCACAAGGAATGAATGACACTGATTTGCCTTTCTGCCTTGCTTTTCAGCCCCCGGTCCTTTCAGGCCACGAATGCTCTGACAGACAGATAGATAGATAGACAGACAGATTGATAGATTTCGAGAATAATGCTTAGCTGTTACTCACATAATGAGGTAGAAATATTCAGGGTTAGACTACATACGAATGATGCAGGTGTAGGAATGAATGAATTCTCCATAATGCTTACTTACTATTAAACGCCATCATGGGAGTCATGGACAGCCTGTTGCAAGCACCCCCCGCCTGTTCTTTCTTTCCATGCTTTCGAGGTTAACACGAATACCAATAGCAACTACAAAGCCTCTGCATCTACACGGCCGAAATTTGGTGTTAAAAATGGCAAGCGATTTCAAGCATGACCTCCCAGTATTGCGCTGCCTGCGTAATCGGGTGCATTGATAAAACTAGCCACCTGTTAAGCATAAACTTCATGGATTTTTTTTTACAGTGTAGGGTTTGACATAGTCTGACTTCCAGTAAATACAAACACACATATCATATAGGTATTGCAGAGCCCTCGGCCTGTTTCAGTTCGAATACACATGGAGACAAGAGAGCTCAGCCAATTATACTCTCCACAAATTACCCTTGATTAAGCAGCAGAACAACAGCTGCAGAGCAACAACACCCGGAGATTCTCCCCTCTGCCTGCTCGCTCATACTGAACCAGTCATTCCCTCAACATCCACGGCACATCCCAGTGCTTTCACTCCCTCTCATGCACAATCAAGAAGAAGCCTAACTGTAAACTCTGCATAAATATTTACATAATTATAACAACCCCACCCCCGCGAAGAGAATTCTGCATAAATGTGGTTTTCCTAAAAGACAGATTTGTACAAACAGCTAATTGTGTTTTTGAGCTCCCAGGGTTATTTTACTTCCTACCAATGCTGTGCATCAAACAATGAATTAAATAAATTAATCAAATGCCACAGGTAGAACAACCACTTTTTTTTAGAACAAGCACAATGCAGTCAAACACAAGAACCAGTCAAGCGGAGAAGAAACAGGCACTGACGCAAACAACAGGAAAGACTTATGGGAGATTTCATGGGAAGAGATCACTGATGGGTTTTACCTCCATCTGCTGTGCATTGTGAACTAAACTGATAATGTCTCTCCGTTCTAGCAGTGATGTCTAACCCATCATGAATAATACAGGCCTGAAGTACGTTAGTGCCACTCAGGGGGGCTTTCCCTTGGCTTGTACTGGCAGAAAATGGAACAGCTAGGCAGAAACAGGGTCGACTCTCCCACAAGGAATGAATGACACTGATTTGCCTTTCTGCCTTGCTTTTCAGCCCCCGGTCCTTTCAGGCCACGAATGCTCTGACAGACAGATAGATAGATAGACAGACAGATTGATAGATTTCGAGAATAATGCTTAGCTGTTACTCACATAATGAGGTAGAAATATTCAGGGTTAGACTACATACGAATGATGCAGGTGTAGGAATGAATGAATTCTTCATAATGCTTACTTACTATTAAACGCCATCATGGGAGTCATGGACAGCCTGTTGCAAGCACCCCCCGCCTGTTCTTTCTTTCCATGCTTTCGAGGTTAACACGAATACCAATAGCAACTACAAAGCCTCTGCATCTACACGGCCGAAATTTGGTGTTAAAAATGGCAAGCGATTTCAAGCATGACCTCCCAGTATTGCGCTGCCTGCGTAATCGGGTGCATTGATAAAACTAGCCACCTGTTAAGCATAAACTTCAGAGTGCATGCATAAACGATGCGTATTTCATGCGCACGAACGAGTCAGTGTATGCAGGCTTACCTTATAGCCTTCGTGTCTGTGTTTATTCTCCTCGAGCCACAGGCGACTGTCAGATGACAGCGGGCTGCTTTTACTCCGCGGCGAAACGGAGTTCCTGGCTCCCTGGCATCTATCAGGCGTCCACGCACGGGCGTGATGAGCTAGATTCCGCTGCTGGCCTGATCTCAGGCTGTCGTTGTCACGGTGCTGCAGCAGCAAAGCCGGCTGCTGGCTTCTCAGCTCCCCGGATCCCCTCACGCAGCAGTTGGGCAGGCTGCTCCTCAGCAGCCGCTGCTGCTGAACCTGTAGCTGGAGGGAAGGTGGAGGGTTGTGATGCTGCTGCAACAGCTGTTGATGCTCTTGCAATCCGCAGCTGCACGAACAATGATCTTGTTGGCAATTCGCAGTTTTGGCAGCCCCTCCAACACTCTGCTGCCGACTTAGGGAGGGTTTGGAACAGTCTGCGAGACTTGGGTTGCTCCCTTGGCTTTTGACTGGTGCTTCCTGACTGAAAGTGCTGGGAAGATTCTCTTGGCTCTGTTTTGGCAAGGGGTGAGCGGTCTGAACAGGGCCACCCCTGTGCTCTGCGTGTTGTTGTTGTTGGTGGTGGTGCTGATGGACGGCTCCCGAGTAGCGATGCTGCATTCCCGCCTCACCTGCGGCGGAGTGCCGCTTTGCGTTGCATTGATCCGGCACCCTTTCGCTGCGCGCAGCCCCGGTGGAGTCAAGAAGGCCCGTTTCATTGGTAGGTTTAACCAAGACAAGCCTCATCACGTCACTATGGAGTTACAGGGAGCCCCGCCTTCATGTGACAGTCCAAGTGTTTATATGAATGAGTAAATTAAGAAAAGCGCACAGTACGCGGTTGCGGATTGAGGTGGGTGTGGGGAAAGCAGACTCCCCGAATAAAAGGCTTGAACCCCCCTAAAGGAAATCGAAACAAAAGGTTGGGGCGTCTTAGTTCAAATACATTTTTCATATAACTGCAGGTTTAACGAACAAACGCTAACAAATAAAAGTTGTGTTCGCCTGAGAGTGTAACCATAGCAACAGCAAGCTGCTCGAGCGATTCCATTGCGGTCAGATTCGGGCGATGTGTGCGTAAAGGGCGAGAAGTGTTGTTTAAGATTTAAATATCACGGAAAACATTAGTGTTTGTTTAAAAATAATATTAGGTTATTGACATTGAGCTAAATATCGCCAGATTACAGTTCGTGTGCGCAAGAGGAACCTAGACCGATTACGTCAAAATCGAATACTTTTTCAATTCGTCTAGATTTTCTTAGGAGGTGGTAATGGCTTAATGGTGAAGGATCTAGGTTGCTAACACAAATCCTGCCGGTTTGGTCCTCCGTAAAGGTGACTCAGGAATTCGAGAGATACTGAAATCACAGTCCTGATCTGGCAGCATTGCACTCATGGCTGGTCAAGGTGAATTGTCCACGCAGTAAGTGACATTTAAGTTGTTTTGCATCGGCAACTAAGGTTTGGCCATTTTAATAACGTAAGATTGTGTGTAGAAATGACCAATTGTAATCAGTTAAAAAGATGGGACTAAAAATCGTACTATATAATGCTGAAAACATATTTACAATAATAATAATAGGCCTAATAATTCTGCAAGCTGTTTAAAAAACCAATTTGTTATCATTTTCTGTGAGTTGATGGCCAGGTTTATCATGCATCTCCAAGTGACCTGCAAAAAGATCAGAGAATAAATGGACATCAGTTTAAATGAAATCTGCCTTTGTGTTCTCAAACAATAAGCTATGCTAGTATTCAGTTGTATTCCTTCTGTCAGCACATGCACCTAAACCAATATTTGAAAAGCCTTGAAACCCAAGAGTAAAGTTGTTTAGATTGCAGGATAGTAGTGTCTGTTTTCACAGGATGGAGTGCTGATGTCAGAGAGGGTGATGCCAAAGTTTGGAGTTGAACTTCAGAGTGGATCTGGGGCACAGATGAAGAAAGCCGGTAATTTGATCTTTTTCATTAAGTAATTAGTCCTGGAGACCTGTATGGGTTCCTGGTCAGAATGAAGTATCATTTGCTTGCTGGTTTTGGAGGCAATGTTGCTTACAACCACATGAATTATTAATTCCCCTTTCCCAATCCATGTTCAGAAATGTATGTGTGTGGGATTGCCGGCTGAAATGACCCCAGTGTGGCATTTGGAAGCGTTTAAAAACAAAACAAAAAACTCTTTTCAGTTGTCAATGCTAGAGTCAGTTGTTTTGTGAGGTTACAGGCTGAACATTTCAGAATGAACACCAGAAGAGTATTTGTTGAAGTGAATAGGAAATTTGTTTGACCATTAAACACATTTTACATCTACTCATATTCAAATGATAAATAAATAACACTTAAGGTTTAATCTGTTAATATGGAACATAAACTGACAATAAAAATACTGTTAACACTTTACAATAAGGGCATGTTCATTAATATTAGTTAACCTGAACTAGTAATGAGCAATATACATTTTTTTTACAGCATTAATGTCAATTCATTAAAAATACAATTCTTCATTGTTAGTTCACATTAACAGTGCACAGTGCATTAACTAATGTTAACAGATACACTTCTGATTTTAAAAATGTATTTGTAAATGTTGAAATTAACGTTGAATTCATATTGACATTAATGCTGCAGAAGCTGTTTTACCTGTTGTGAAATGTTTCTGAAATACTTTTTAGAATGTATTATTTCTTGGTTCATTTCTGCACATACTAATACAATTATATCACTTCAAGTTATAAAAGTTAATGCATATAGTATATTATAGTTTGTTACTAAATCAAGATTAATAAATGTCATTAAAAATGTTCTTTGTTGTTAGTTCATGATACTTAATGCATTAACTAATGTAAACAAACTGAACCTGATTGTAAGGTGTTAACTAAGTAGTACATGTCATTTTCAGCAGACAGAATCTGTACAACTGTCTACAATCATTTTTTGTTAAATTAAATGAAACAATCTCAACGCATTTCTTTAGTCTGACATCAGAATCAGACCTCCTCGGAGGGACCAGATTGTAATTTGTAAAACCACTCAGGGCCTGGAAACGGCACACCATACAAACAGAGCAATTTTATGGGCTATCAGGTATTTAATATCCTGGTATCACTTTTACAACAGAAGGGCCATCTGTTTTCTATATTAACCTGTACAAGAGAGTGAACATAAGTAATTCTTTTTAGCAATCAAGCTGACAGCTCTTATATAAAGGCCTCTCAGTGTGCATTATTTATATATCTCCTCCTACCGTTCCACCTGTTCATTAAACTGCATTCGAACTTCTTGCCCACAGCTACGAGGAGGTTACACACACTCTAAATATAGATTTTTACCTTTAATTGCCTTTCTGCTGATCTTGGATCATTTTCTTAGAAAAAATCCAGGCCTGAAGAAAAGCAACACTGCCTCAAGATCAGCGGTATGAGACTGATTCATATATTTCTGAACGGCTCAGGAAAACATTGTGAAACGGTTGTTCCTGTGTTGATTTTCCATTTGCACTAATGGTGCTGTCATTGCAGATGCTCTTTTGTATGAAGAAACGCATGTTCCTGTCTAACGGCTAGAGAAAGATGGAGAGGCCCTGTCACAAGCAGATGAGTGTTCATTACTTTACCCTTGACGGGGGGTTTGGGCAGCGGGAAAGAGATTTCACGCTAATTTGTGGGATGACACCTTAGCCATTTACAATATAAAACAAACAGACCGTAACACCCTTGATAACACTTTGGCCCTTTATAAACACAATTTTGAGGTAACTTGTGATTAAATATCTCCCTCTATGCCATAAAACAGATCAAAATGGATATTAAAACAAAATAAAAGAGTGAATGGCTTGTGCGTCATAAAAACAAAGGATATTTTCCCATGCGTCATGCATAATCAAACACGGCTGTCCGAAAATACAGTATGATAATCTGCTTTGAGCAAACTGTTAGTTAAAACTGAAACAGGAGTAAAATCTTAAGACATAATGCCTAAAATATGTGTAAAAATATTGTACAATAATGACTTTTTTTCTAGCATTTACTCAGGAATGACACCTGTTGATTAGACCTGTATTTGCTGAATGAACTTTCCAAAAGGTTCAATCTCTGCATACAAGATTTTAAAAAACATAAAAATCTGACATATAGATATACAAACACTAATAATTGTAAACAGCGTCATCCTTACCTTAAAGCAGCGTCCTTGTTTCCTTCGGCGAGCATGTTAGACTTGGCTCCCCTAACATACGTGAGGTTTGAGTGATGGGCGCTTTTCCGAGAAAACAGGATTTAGTCATCAGACATGCAGCTTTTTCCTCAGACGCTTGTCAGATGTAGGGGGCCGGCCGGTCTCTCTTTGAGACGCATAATTAGGATGCAGGCTGAAGAAAGGACAGCCCAGCTTGATAAGGGTTGGCATGCAAATGGATAAGGAGACAAAGAAACAAGCAGCACAGAGAGACAGAGGGAGAGCAAAACACTATATGTTGCACACACCACAACACTTTCTGCTTTAAGTGTCGGGTATCATTATTGCGTCCACTGCTCGGGTTGGCTGAGGTAGTCGAATACATTGAGGTCTGCTGATAAGGAAATAGAGGGGAGAGAAATCTGCGATTGATGCTCAGCAGTTCAAAGGCCTTCCCAAACCCTCTTATCTTTCCCGCCACAGAGACAGCTCAGATAAAAGAGCAACACACATCACAGCAAGTGTTGGACTGAAACATGGATACGTGAGATGTACATGTACACAACCAGCAGGGTTCAGAGCGTTGAAGTGTGTGTATTAAGCTTCAGTTTAAGACTGCAGTGAAGAGGGTTGATTTTAGATCGACAGAGGGTTATATTTGGTTAATGTGTGTCATTAAAGAATTTAGCAATGCTAGAGGGACACAGTATAAAATGTGGGAAAATATTTTAGGAGCCCAAAAGTCTTCTAAAAAAGGGCGACTGATTAAAATGCTACTGGTTTGCAATTTTCTATTTTTATTTTTTTTTCTAATTTTATTCTTAATTGTAAAAAAATTAATTGTCATTTTTGGTTAATGTTTGTCACTAAATAATTTAGCAATGCTAGAAGGACAAAATGTGGAAAAATACAGTGGGGCCTAAAAGTGTACTAAAAAATGTTTGAAGAAAAATGCGATATGCGATAACTCATTAAATAATGCGATATTCGAAATGCGATACGATAATGCTTAAAGTGCCACATGCTCAGATGAAACAGTTTCTCTCAGCTGTTGCTGAGTCAGTTCTGTGAACTTCTATAACTATCTTGTGTCATATATATATGGTTATTTGTATGTATGTATGTACCAAGAGTTCCTGTAAGACCACAACAAATTCCTTGTGTTTGCGCACACTTAAGTGGTGAATAAAGCTCATTCTGATTCTGATTCAAATAAGAAAGCACCCCTACAGCAACTTCTGAAAGTGAACGGTATGTTTTTTACTCGAGCATTACATAAAACTGTCATTTTAACATTAGTGTAATCATTTTAACATGAGTTTAGGAACTGAATAATAAAAAGGAAAAATAAAAAACTGCTTAGAATTTACTCTTTGAATTCAATATGCACTGATTCTTATTTAAGCTACAAAAGTTATTTAGGTAAGAGCAGTTAGTGATTTTCTCTTTGTCTTTTGTTCATGGCCCCAAATATTGCAAGCTATAGCGATATGCATATTGCGATATGTACATTTGCGATATTTCGATATATTGCACAGCCCTACTATATATATATATATATATATATATATATATAAATAATATTTGTTTCACATCTTTCTAATATATTTCTATATCTATTTTTTTAATATAAAACAGTGGCTGTTATTTTTAGTAAATGCTTGTCACTAAATAACTTAGAAATGGTACAAAATGCGGAAAAAATACAGTGGGGCCCAAAAGTCTACTAAATAAAAATTTTTAATTAAAATGCTTGTTTTGCATTTGTCTTTTTTTAAATAAAAATGTTCAGCATTTTTCTAAACTAATAATTGTTATAATATTTTTTTTTATTAGTTTTGGTTAATGTTTATCATTAAATAATTTAACAATGTTAGAGGGTTATGGCACAAAATGTGGTAAAAACTTAAATTCCACTAATTTATTTTTAATTTTTTAAAAATTAAAACAAACAAACAAACAACATCTGCTAAGCATTTTAATGTATTTTTCGAAGCAAATTATTATTGCTTTATTTTTAAATTAAAAAATATGTTTCAAAACTTAAAAGTTTATAAGTTAAATTAAAATATGTAAATGAATTTCCTAGTTTTGGTGTTAATGAGTAGAATTAAATATCACTTAAACAAAACCTGATCATGTTCTTCAGCATTTTGTGCTGCAAAGGCAGGTAACATTTTCAATGCCACAGACTTGTTCATTGACTACCTCGATCTAGAATGAATAATGGCAGACTTTGCATTTTGTGGTAGACAAATGCGGACCGTCATCAATCACTGATGCTTGGAGACTCTGCAGATAAGGGAACTATGTGCTATTTTAGGCCTGATGCTCTCTAAGACAGCAGGGTCTCTCCCTCTTAGATTCATCATGCTGTGTGGAGTATCAGTTATTTTATTCAGTTTGATCTTGTGCGTAGACCACTCATTCAGCAAAGAATTCTGCACTTAAGAAGCCCGGTCTCTAAAGCGATCTTGATAAAATTATCACGATGAACCAGTGCTGCTAATAAAGATTAGCCAAATATAGTCACTGCCCTTGAGTGCAGGGAGGGGATGTTTTTTAATTAACACTCTCAGTGGGTCACAACTAATAATGTGCAAATAGGTTTAAAAATAAAACAGCATTCTTATGCGAGTAATATCTTTGCTTTAAAACCCCCTTGGCTCAGAGATATTGAAGTTGATTAAACTACTATTGTTTCACAATTGTCTTCAAATATTGCCATTATTATTGTTTTACAGACAGTTATGTCAGAGTTATGAAAAGGACACATTCATTAAATCATTCTGTGTGGGAGAAGTGTTTCAATGGAAGGTAAGTAAATGGGAGAGGTTATAGCATGATCTCATGATGACCTACAGTTCTTTTACTTTGACGCTGCTTGATGACACATTATGGCCATAAATTACCTTAAGTGCTAAAGAGCGTTCCTGCCGAGGATAAAGGTGGCCACTGGGAATTATCCAGCCTGCAGGCTAATTTCCTTCCCTTCCGGAACGTCCCACAGGGGTCAGTGACCATTCATGTTCATCGCTTGTGTACCTGCAGAGACGTTATTAAAAGCAAATCTATCACGTAAGCTGCAAGGACCTTTTTAATGTGGTTGAACGAGGGAAAATGTCATCATGGGTTAGCAGTTTTCATGAATTTTGTGCGAAATAAGACCTGCAACTCTAAAAAGTCAATTTTAGGGGTCAAACTATTAAAAACAATTAAATACTATAAAATTAAAATGTAAAATATGTTAGACAAATTAAAGATCAAATCGAAATATAAAATTAATATATTAAATATATTTTAATATTTAAAGTAAATGTACTATGTAAAATGTTTATATATAGCAAAGGTTGCAAGTAACAGTTGTAAAGTTAGCCTAAACTAAACTGCGATCCATCCATCATTTGGTGTGACTTATTAGCTAGTTTTGGACCATATGTTGGTTTGTGGTTCTCTGTTCCTCAGCTCAGAGGAAAAATATTTGTTTTATCATTTTTTTTTTCTTCTTACAATAACTTGGGTATCAAGAGATGAGCTCAACTTGACAAATGCAGTCAACAATACAATATTTGCAAAATTAAACTGCGATCCATCCATCATTTGGTGTGACTTATTAGCTAGTTTTGGACCATATGTTGGTTTGTGGTTCTCTGTTCCTCAGCTCAGAGGAAAAATATTTGTTTTATCATTTTTTTTTCTTCTTACAATAACTTGGGTATCAAGAGATGAGCTCAACTTGACAAATGCAGTCAACAATACAATATTTGCAAAAGAGAAACAAACTTGGGTTAGTCAAAACAGACACCAACTTCTTCCTGAAAAATAAATTAAATAAGAGACCAAAAAAAGAAAGTAAACTGCAGCTACAAACTGTTTTGCATCATACAAGGCCATTTCTTTTAAAGGAAAACATCAGCAAATGTAATAATAGCGGTTTCTTCCTTTTTATTTTTTTCCAAGAGCCACTGAGAGTGATTGTACTCCTCCACAGATGCGAAGCACAGACCAGAATGTGTTTGCACTGCTTGACACGTGTGTATGGCAATCCAACAGCTATTAGTCCACTCGCCTTTGGGATGTGGAGACACGGTTCCATACCAGGTCCAAAGTGCATTTTCAAAACAAAGAGCCATGTAAGATCAATCAAGCACACAAATCTCTATCCATAGCATCTTAATTTAGAGCCATTATCAGATCACCTTTCTCTTCTCCATAAATATCAAACCAGAAGGTGAACCCTAATGATTATCTCACAAACACTAAATAAAAAAATTTAAAACTTGCCTCAGGTTAACCACACTTCAGGTCATGTTCTGCATATTAGATGAAGACATTAATAAATGAACTCAACACAGCAGTAAAACATGTTATGTGGAGGAAAGGTGTGCTAGTTGAGAATCCACTCTGCGTTCACTAAAAACCAAACCTCGAAACTTCCCATCAGCTCATAGGCCATTGTCTAGCAGATAAGCGAATTAAGTTCATACATCATCAGACATTTATTGAATAATTAGTTAAATAATCCAAGTTTGTCTGAGTTCACATATGAGGTGAGGGTGCGAATAGATCAGCTGTTCATGTGTAAATTTTGTGTCCAAATTTAATCGTGGTGCCTTTTTGTATTTGTTAGGATCTGCGCCGAGGGTCAGACTTTAAGTGCCCTTGTGTTGGTTTACTTGGAGTTGTAGGTGGCCACAAGTTGGTTGAGCGGGTTTTCCGGAGACTTTGTCCACTCCTTCTTGAGCTGTTGTTTTAGCTGGGAAAGTCGCATATTGGGGTTCTCCATTTTAAGGCGCGCCATGTTTGCTTCTTCAAACGCAGCGTAGGCGGCTTTCATACGCCGCTCAGGGTGTCGATCCAGGTCTTCCTTAGTGCTGAAAAACAAGCATGAACCAAATGTTGAACGACATCTAGCTTTAAAAAAAGGCAGATAATAAACAGATTGTGCCAATACTAGTCAAATCTATATAGTGAGTGTGTTAAATTATGTTCTTAGCCTTTCCTTCTTGTGACGGGGTGGCCCAGAGAGAAGTCACAAGAGTTTACACGTAAATAAATGGCAGTTTATTGTACAATCAATAACCAGAAAAAAAAATGTGCACAACACTATGCATACACTAGGACCCTTATTTTGAAATGTCTTCTCTTTATACTTCCAGCTGCTCATTCAAAAAGTTGAGGGAGAAAAAAAAGTATGCACTCTTACCTCCATCAACAACATATTAAAATATAAAAATGTTGCCATAATTCATTATCAGTAAATCACAAGCGATCACTTGTGTAAAAAAATAAATAAATGGCTGGTATTCATTTATTGCAAACAGCTCTGAAACAGCAAACCTGTAGAACATGCAACAGCGCCACGTTTTGACTTTGAATGCGTAACACTTAATTAAATCATAGGCTTTTGAAGTTTAATAATCACATTAGGTGCGTCGTGATTCCTATTTTCCACCTTAAAATTCAAAGCATCTAAAATGATAATTATTAGGCTTTTTGTTGTACCCTATAAGATATTTCATACTTTTTATCACCTTTGACAAAACCTTTTGATAAAGACTTTGGAAGAAGAGCACAACCATCTGAGAACTGTGACTCTTACAAATGTAGATCTTTTTAATGTTTGTAGAACAACAGAGTCTCCTTATCACTCCATAAAGTTTTTTTCCAGAGAACAGGATACCTGAGAACTGCGATGGCATCCTCAATGGTTCGGGCCTCCATCGTGCCTTCTTCTGGAACTATCTGATTGACGTTCTCCTCAAGCGGCATCTCCAAGTGGCTTTTCTCTGTAGATTCAAAAAGATACACAAGACTGAATGATGAAACTGAAAAGGCCTATTCAAAACAATAAACACACTTTTATGCTTAGTGTGAAAATAAGGGCATCTTGTTTTATTCATGCAAACTTCCTATATTAGTATGAATTTTGACCAGCAATACAATTTATTTTGTTGTGCAACTCCTGTCCTGATGCAAATAGTGCCTAGTGTCAGCATGACACTAAAATTCACTGTATTTATTTTCTAAATGCAAATGTTACAATGTGAACAACTCTCCAATGCATGCATCTCATTTATTTATTTTTTGACTCCAGATATTATAACCTGGTCGGCTTATAATGTCCAGCATACAACAACTTAAACCCCGCCCCTTTCTTAAAATCAACTGCAAGCACGCAATCAGAACCGCCTCCATCCAATGAACAACCAATGGATTGAACCAAGTCCCTGCTCGTAATTTTTTTCTTTTGCGATAATCTGTTTTATTCAAATGTACACCACAATATGAATAACATTTCACTGTGACTTTAAGTTGTCAGGGTTTCCTTAATGATTGGAGTGATACAGTGTGATAAACAAACAGTATAGCAATAAAACATGGTATCAAATATGTAAAAAAAAAATTTTTACAAAAAAAAGTTTTTTTTTTTAGTGTTAGGGCTTTAGTTTATCAACATGCAAATGTGTGTGTGTGTATATATATATATATATATATATATATATATATATATATATATATATAAAGGGCTTTTTGTGTGGCACACAGGATCGCTGTTTAAAGCATTGAAATCAGCCACTTGTGAGGTTTTGTGATGGTTAGCATGTTGCCTATGTAGGCAGCGCTCTACATCCAAGTCATTGGATTGGATTTGGCCTTACCTTTCACCTTGGTTTCCTTAACATTTTGCTCGCTTTGTAGGTTCTCCTCAATCTGGGCTCGAGTCACTTTACCGGGGGCTTCTTTTGTCTGTTTACCCTTTATCTTGACAACTTCTTCCTCAAAGAGCCTTTGGTTTTCTCTCTTCCTCTCCAGAGCCTCCAAACGCTTTCTCTCCTTATCATCCTGTACAAGCACGCACACACACTCTTTTAAATTACAACTGGACTGATGCTATCGAGGCAGCCTGATGGTCATTAAGCAAATGTAAGTGTAAACTGCAGAGTAGAGTAAAGAAATTAGAGATGCCTCCTGCGCGCTCAGAGTCACTCGGTGTCAGCGCGGTGGGTAAGTAATGGTTACTAGGATCAGACATGGTCTTAACTGTCCACATCCTAACCACCCAGCCACCTTCCTGTTGATAACATCCGCAGAAATGGTGACACAACAGTAAGGAGATACGCATAATGAGATGATACCTTCAGATGTCGAGCAGAGGCTGAAATGTCATTCGTGTGACACAGATAAGCCACACGACCGGCCACGCTCAAGAGCAAACCAAGATACGCTCCTCTCTCTTGACATTTTCACATATCTACAGGTGATAAATTATATTCGTTGAACCCGATCTTCACCCAGTCTCAGGCGGTGGCTGATCTTTAGAAGATGTAAAGGATAAATCAGTGTGTTTCCAGTGCAGGTGAGCTTGCTTGAACACACACAGCGGCCCCAGTGACATGAGGTATAATTAGCAAAATGGCTGCAGTAGGATAACAGCAGCGTGGGTCTTATAGGCCGGCGGGGATCAGATGGCAGCGATGGGAGGAAACGGGAGGAAAGGAACAGGGTGTGAGGAGCTCTTTTCCAGAGCTCCTTACCAACTAGACTGGCACATCATGCCAGCATCGCTGACGCTCAGTACATATGCCAACACTGGCTAAATAATGTATGAAACAGAGGCAGGAGAGAGCCAGGGAGAGAGAAAAGGCACCAACGGCCACCAGAGACCTTTCAAATATTTAGACTACCAAAATATATTCTAATAATTAAAATGTTGAAATAAATTAGTTTTGATGCAGGAAATATATTTATACAGCACTTTTGCTATAAGCTTGTTCCCAATAATATCTAAAGAGATAGTTTAGCCAAAAATGATAATTGTTAACATTTACTCACCCTCATGTTGTTCACAACCTGTGTGCGTTTCTTTCTTCTGTGGAACACATCATTTTGAATAATATTGATAACCAAACCATTTCAGTTCCCACCGTCTTCCATTGTATTTTTTGTTTGGTGACAAAAATACTTCAAAATATCTTTTTACATTACACAAAAGAAAGTAAGTCAAACAACATGAGGGTGAGGAATATGACAATTTTCAGTAAGTCAGTAAGATGCAGTGCAGCATGCAAATGTGTAGTTCACCCAACAATAAAAATATTCTGGAATCATTTACTCACCCTAATCTCATTCAAAACCTGTATGACTGTCTGTCTTTCTACAGAACAAAGAACAGTTATTTTTGTCCATACAATAAGTCAAAGGGGTCCAAACCAACATCAAACCCAGATGACTTACTGCATGGAAAGAAAAAGACTGAGACATTTGTTAGAATATCTTCTTTTGTGTTCCACAGAAGAAAAAGTCATACAGGTTTTGAACGAGATGAAGGTAAGTAAATTACAAACATTTTTTTTTTTGGGGGTGAACTATTTCTTTAACACATTTGCAAGCTGCATTGCATCGTGCTGACTCAGTTCTTGAAATTAATCATTTAATTTGTTATTAACTGTTATTTTCATTTTTGTGAAAAATTGCTTTAAAGGGGTCCTATTATGCTCTTTTACAATGTCTTGAATTTGTTTTGGAGGTGTACTAGAAAATGCTCTCATGCTTGGTGGTTCGAAAAACGCATTTTTTTTTACATAATTTACATTATTCCAATACCTTTCTCCCCCATCCTGGCACAAACGGCTTGATTAGTTCCGGGTTTGAAGAACGCCCGTCTTCCGAAAAACGAAATGTGATGTGATTGGTTAGCTATCCCAGTGCGTTGTGATTGGTGAACAGCTTAGACAGAGTTTCAGTACTGCCCCGCCCCTTGCCAAAGCAGCAAGTTTAGTTAAGGATGGCGTCAATATTGCCATATCAATTTGAGCCGGATTCAGACCCAGAGAATATTGAACAAGAGGATCGCGCAGATATTGCAAGACATATTAGAGTGGTAACATTATTGTTGTTGTTTTTGTTTTGTTGGCTAAATCACGTTTTAGATAGGATGTCAACAACCGCATTTACTATGTACAGATAAGTGCATATGTATTATTTTTATTGTTATTTAATTCTAACATTATAACATGTACAGTTGAATTTATTTATACCATAGTCCAGTGTTTCCCAGGCAGCAAATATATGCAAACTCATTCTCTGCCAGCAGGAGGCGCTGTTGGAGTGGTAGAGATCAAGGTTTCCCCAGTAACGGCTGTACACAATGCAGTGCTCCGCTCAAAAAAAGAAAAAAACACTTTTTTTTTTATCAGACATTACATGCAAGATTAAATGAAAATGACATACAATTTTCTGAATAGTCGGTTTCCTTCAGAAATACAGTGATATAAAAACACCCGCACTCAATGTATGGTAAACACTGTAGTCTCATAATTGAAGTGTAAATTCTGCAGATTACATTATTGTCCAGTATTGTACTGTCAGCAATTTATTATAAAAACGTTTTCATAATTGTAACATACATATTTACATACATAATTATTCAGGTGCATGCGTAATAACTTGCAAAAACTTGAGGCTACAGCAACACTTTTTCTTCGTCGTCGTCTTGTCTGATCAACTCAACCAAGCGTTCGAACCACGACCTCGCCCCTCCCCTCCCTCCAACTATTCGAGTTTCCATAGGCCGTAATTATTTTAATGATATTCTAATGTGCCGCTTTGTGATATCACAAAACCCGGAAAACAAACGCTGTAGTCCAAGCGAGCCGTTCGTTGTAGTTCTTGAAAAGGGATTAAAAAAAAAAAACTAAATATCTCCCTTTAGAGTGGACTTTGAGATTTGTAAGTTTGAATATTTTTTTTATGCCCAAACATACACACTACACACTGACTAAAATTCAAAAAGTGAAAAAGCATAATAGGACCCCTTCAAGATTATGCATGTATTACGACATGGCAGTTAACATATTAAACAGCATTTTCTTTCACTCTAAACCTTTATTACATGTAGATCCGTTGCAATCTGGTCTGCTGACACTGAACTTGGCATAAAATCACTTAGTAGACATAATAAACAGCCAATCACTGCATATCAGTCAATACATTCGTCCATGGACCTCATCCAGGCCTAACGTCAAAATCAAGCTCCATTACTGACAACCAACACTCATCAATATGCGGCATAATTGATAGAGGATATCAGAACTTGCGTGACGGTGTTACTTTAACCCAGTCGGCTTCAGCTTTCATTTTGCTCGTGGGGACCTCATTTCCTGAGCAACCCTAAACCTGACTTGCAATGTATTAATCTATTGTGTGCTAGTCAGACTCACGTGTCTGCTGTTTTAGCGAGGAAGACAGCGGTGTCATTTAGATACAAGATTAGCTGCCAACGGCGGGAATGTTAGACAACATACAGGTGCATCTCAATAAATTTGAATGTCGTGGAAAAGTTCTGTGAGTTTATTGGCGGGGTGCAAACCAACTGGAAAGGGGCACACCGCCACCTACTGTACTGGAGTGTGACGAAGCTGGAACACAAGGAAGATTTTCTATAATCTGTTCTTTAGACCGCTATTTCTCAAGAACTTCATTAACGCTATAATTATTTTATTAAATTCTACTCCTACCTTTAAAATATTATATAAGGTAAATTCCATAATACCCGAAGCTTGCATATACTCATAAGTTCAGTTCTTTCCTATTCATATGTTTTACGTCTAATCAAAACATGCTCAACCGTTTCCATTTCCTGATATACATTACATAAACCAGAATTATCTTTTCCGATAATATGACGTGTTGCATTAAGATTTGTATGACCCATTCTTAATCTTGTATATATAATAAAGTCCTTCCTATTTATATAATGATTAATTTGACCTTGTTTTATGTTACTTTGTATTCTATAAAAAGTCTTCCTTTTTTTTTTTTTTTTTACATGAGTTCCAGTAGTTCTGCTATTTACTCCTACAAACTTGCTTAATCACAGACTTTCCTTCTGCCCTGCTTATAGTGACTGCTATGCTATTATCCATTTTAATTGCTTCTTTGGCCATTTTGTCTGCTGTTTCGTATCCTTACAACAGGCTCAACCCAGCCGTTGGGTAGAAAATATAACAGCATTTTTTAGAGTGCTATAAAATAATTGTACTTTTATTTAATACGCACTTTTTATTTTAAAATATAATAGTGTTACCACACTTTATTATTTTGTTCATTATTTTATGTTAAAAAAACGAAATAAATAAAGTTCAATAATATTGTTATTACTATTATTCATTAATTTTTTTACACACTCTTAAAAATGCTGGGTTAAATACAACGCAGTGCTGGGTAAAATAGGGACAACCCCAGCAATTGGGTTGTTTTGACCCAGCGGTTGGGTTACTACCCAGAAGGTTGGGTTAAACATTTAACCCAACTGCTGGGTCAAAACAGCCCAATTGCTCGGGTTGTCCCTATTTTACCTAGCACTGGGTTGTATTTAACCCAGCATTTATTTAGAGTGCACTGTGTAGTGTGAGCACCATAGACTGTATAGGTGAGCACCAAACCTAATCTCCAGGTGCTCTCATGAGAAACAGACTAAAAAACTTATGTGCACCCCTGTATATATATATATATATATATATATATATATAGGCTATAAAACAATTACAAGAATCTGTGGTGTCGAATGACTCCACCTCTGCTATGTCAATCACAACATACTCCTCCCTTCATATACTGTTATACTGTATGACATTATTTCCTAATTCTCTTCCCGTCAGACGGTCTTCGATTATCCAAATTATCAGCCCAGGAAAATAAATCCAACTCTACTTGAAATAATGCTCACTCACTTTCCACACTGGTCAGTGATAGTGACCATATCTTTAAACCAATTCACTTTTCTGTCCTGTATGATTTAATCACGTGTTGGCCTGTGGAATTTGGTCTTTCCAAACACTCACAAACACTTTTTCCAGGTTCTTGCTTTGGTTAAATGTAAGCTGTTGTTTTTTTTAATATTTAAATATTGTGCAAAAGATATAAATTGCTATATCTTATTTTGTACTCAATCAATTCATCTGCTCTTACCTTAAATGACACTGTGCACTGCATGAGCCCCAGTGTTTGAAAGTCAAGAGAACATAACAGGGGGCTGACTGAGAACGCATTGTGATTTCTGGGTTTGTTGTGGGGTTTTATTATGTTCAATATTATAATGAATAAAATCAGTTTGTAAAGTTGTAATTTTTTGTAGTAATATATATATATATATATATATAGTAGCTTTGTTGTCTGTTTCTTTTAAAAATGTCTATTCAGTTTTTATTAATTTTAGTTTTAGTTATTTAGTAGAGTTAAACTAAATGAAAATGGGTAATGTTGTCTTTACAATTACCTGAAAAGAAAAAAAAAATATATATATATAGAGAGAGAGAGAGAGAGAGAGATATTTCCATTTAATTTGGATGTATGTTTTTAGTTTTATTTTACTGTAATAAATGTATAATACGACCATTATTGAATCATTCTATTTTGAAGTTTTTCTAATTTAATACACAGTTTCCCATAACAAATTTTTGTTTTCTGTATTTAATATGTCCCCTAATAAGCAGGTGCTTTTGGACCCCAACGTGTGTGTGTGTGTGTGTGTGTGTGTGTGTGCGTGTGAACACCGGCTTCTAATAAATGTAACTGTGTGTCAGTATTTAGGAATGAGGTTTGGCAGAGGGATGCAGCTCTTGGGAAGTTTGCAGTTCATTGTAGCCACAGTAAGAAAAAACTCATCATATCATCAAAACGTAAATGGAAATAAATATAATTATTTTTAGTAATATTAAAGCAATATAATAAAATGTATATGTAGAATACTGATCAATAAAGCTTTGAATATCACCTGTACATGTACTTTCAATTCCAATATTTACATTTGTATTTGCATAAAATAAGTGCATACTCTGTGTTTATATGTTTTATATTTGTGTCTAATGGATATGTAACTCTAAGGTTGTTTGGTACTTTCTGTAGCTCCTCTACACTGGAATAGTGATCTTTGCTCCTGCAGTCATCTTGAATCAGGGTTAGTGATTTCCTCTGTTTTAAACGGAATTACTCTGAGTTTCTTGGCTTCACGTGTCTATCGTATCTCAATCCATCAAGTTGGATCCCATGTGAGTGGTTTGAAGTTGTGTTTGTTTTTGCACATTTGCAATATTCAAATCAACCTTTTTCTTCTTTTCTGAATCAAGCCACAGGTCTAAATATGTGGGCATCTCTCTTCTCAACTGGGCTCATCTGCACATTTTCCACAACATTGGTAGGCCAGTGTGAAATCTTTCCAGATCTGGATTTAAATAGAAAACAGTTTTGCTCAGTAATTTGAATTTATGATTATGCCTGCGATATGACCATGTAAATGTTTGTTTGTCAACATAATGTTGTGTTTGTGTTTTCCTGCTGGGTGGTATGAAGGCTGTAATCTGGACAGATGTGTTTCAGATTGTAGTCATGCTCTCTGGGTTCATTGCAGTCCTCATTCAGGGCACCATATTGGCAGGAGGGCCTGCCAGAGTTTTGGAGATTGCCAACAATGGATCCCGCATTAATTTGAATGAGTATGAACATTATCAAATGTTTTGAAATCTGTCAAATTTTCAAGTTAAATTAAATGTTTATTAATTATTCTATTGCTCATTCTCTCTGTGTGTGTTAGTTTTGCCATAAACCCTCAGAGACGCTACTCATTCTGGAGTTTCACAGTGGGCGGCACTATGGTCTGGTTATCCATGTATGGAGCCAATCAAGCTCAAGTACAGCGTTACATATCATGCAGGACTGAGAAACAAGCCCAACTGTGAGAGAATAAATCAATAAAATCTGTCTTTTTTACCATCTAAAATAACCTTTTCAATCTTCTACATTTAGTTTTGTTTACCATTAAGTTTCTCCTAATAGTGATGATAACACATCACAGTTATGGTTTACAAGAACACTTACATATTTCTGTTCCCACTCTTGTGCTGCAGGGTGCTGCTGGTTAATCAGGTGGGTCTGTGTCTGATTGTGAGCAGTGCAGCCACATGCGGCATTGTAATGTTTGCTTTATACTCCAGCTGTGACCCACTGAAGACTGGCAGAATATCTGCATCTGACCAGGTCAATTAATACATGCACAAACAGAATTACCTATACCTACACTACTAATGTATTTTTTGAAAGAAATTGATACTATAATTCCCCATATTTGTATTAAATGTATAAAAATTACAGTACAGACATTTATATCACAAATGACCATTTCTGTTAGGAAGGAAGGAATTGTGCTGAATATTTACTCACCCTAAGGCCATACAAGATGTAGATGCATTTGGAGAAATTAACCGTTACATCATTTGCTCACCAATGGATCCTCTGCAATGAATGGGTGCCATCAGAATGAGAGTACACATGACTTCAGTCAATCAGTTAACATCTTATGAAGAGAAAAGCTGCGTGTTTGTTAGAAACAAATGCACTATTAAGGTGTTTTAACTTTAAACTGATGCTTCTGGCCAAAAAAACAGTCCAAAATCCATAACTCTTTCTCCAGTGAAAAAATCCATCCCCTGTTGTTCTCTCACATCAAAATCCACCAACATATTTGTTTAGAACAGTTTTGTTTGTAAACATTGCTGTGCATATTTCTCTCCTGATTCAGACCAGATGACCTTTTCACTAGAGAAATAAATACAGTATTATGGATAGAGGACTTGTTTGAAGTTAAAAATGCCTTAAAGGGATAGTTCACCCAAAATGAAAATTCTGTCATTAATTACTCACCCTCATGTCGTTCCAAACCCATAAGACCTTGGTTCATCTTCAGAACACAAATTAAGATTTTTGGGTGAACTATCCCTGTAATGTTGGATTTGTTTATTGCAAACATGCAGCTTTTTGCTTCACGAGACATTAATTGACTTGAGTGGTGTGTATTACTTGTGGATTATTGTGATGTTTTAATCAGCTGTTTGGACTCTCATTCTGACGGCACCCATTCACTGCAGAAGATCCATTAGTGAGCAAGTGATGTAATGCTAAATTTCTCCAAATCTGTTCCAATGAAGAAACAATAATCTACATATTGGATGGCCTGAGGGTGAGTGAATTTTCAAGAAATTAAATTTTTGGGTGAAATACTCCTTTTAAGCAACCCAATTTTCTTTTTATTTTTACAGTGCATGCTGTACATGGTTTTGGACATTTTCTGTAACCATCCAGGCTTCCCGGGTCTTTTTCTAGCCTGTGCCTACAGTGGAACTTTAAGGTGTTTGAAACTTTCTGAACCTTCAGTGAGGTGTTGATTATTGCTACAAATGGAATAAACCACCCGCTTCTGTTTCCACAGTACTGTCTCCACCAGCATTAACGCCATCGCAGCTGTTACTATGGAGGATGTAATGAAGCCGTGGCTAATCAGTGTTTCACAGAGAAAACAGCTCTTGCTCTCCAAGTCATTATGTAGGGTCAAAAGCAACTTTTCATTCTTTCCTGTAGTGCAAGTAAACATTTTTTTAGCACTTTATACAATGTAGATTGTGTCAAAGCAGCCAGTGTTAAACAGGAAAAACATGCTGATAATGCAAGAGGACAATAGAAAACAGTCAGTTTATCACTTAAAGTCACTTCAATGTTGTTTCAGTGACGTCATCGTCCAGATCAGTTCAGTTCTCTTCCACTAGTGTCTGTGCAGTCAAGTCAACAATGTTGCCAGAAATTGAGTCCCCAACTAAGCAAGCCAAAGACGACATTAGTGTCTTAAATAGATAAAACATCTCCAAAGTGCAAGCAATAGCTTACTGCATATATTTAGACCATCAACCAAATCTTGCTCTCCACTTATGGATAAAAATCTGGAGATATATGTATTTGATATATTACTTTACATTACATTATACATATCAGTTCATTTACTTTCACTTACAACTCAGTTCTTACCACCTGAAATCCTGTTATTTTAGTATTATTGAGATATTATAGAATTTATTATATTTAAATTATAGTATTTATTAATCTATTCATTTTGAATTTGGTTTTATTTTTATACTTTCATTTTTCCTTATAATTTTAGTTTAAGTTTTAATAATTTAGTTATGTGCTTTTGCCATTTTTATTAGTTTACCATTTTAATTTGAATATGTTTATATAATGTATTAAATAATTATATATTATTTATATTTATATATAATTATATAATTTTAGTATTTGTTGTGCCTTTATTAAAAAAATCATTTTATAGTTAATTGTCATGGAAATTACACAATCCAAAATAATTGGATATAAAAAGGTCTAATTTCTTAATGCTAAATTTTCATTTATTTTTGTCTTGATTTCAATTAATATTGAATTTGTAATGCATTAAAAGAAGACTATTGGTGAGACTTGTTTTTTATACGAAGCTGTAACAACTTATAAAAGTAAGAGACCATGATGTTTTTCTGCAAGTATCTGCTGATATCAATCTGATAATGTTTATAAATTTGACTACAGCACTGTTGTACGGGCTTGGCTGCATTACAATGGCTGTGCTCTCCAAGCTGCTGGACTGGGGAGTCTGGAATAACTGCGGTTTTAAGCAGGTTGTATTTCAGTCTACATGTCTGTGCTCTAACCAGCTTTTTTTCTAATAACCTCAGGGTTTGTTCACAGTCATGGGTGTAGTGAACGGTCCACTGCTGGGAGCATTTGTGCTGGGCATGTTTGTTCCAGCCACAAATAAACCAGTAAAACTCCATAAACATGACGGTCCACCCCACCATATATTATTCTATCGTTCCACTCAATAGTGTTGTAATATTTCTCACATCTTAGGGGGTGTTCTCAGGTGTGGCTGTGGGTTTCTGTCTGTCTCTATGACTTGCTGTTGGAAGCACAATTTATCCTCCCACAACACAAATTATGGGTGTTTTACCCACTAGTGCAGGTCAATGTCTAGCAAGTAATGCAACGCTCAACAGCACCACGGCAGTCGCTGAATCACCTATCCTGGCATCATCAGTCCCTCTGGATTATGGGTGAGAGTCAAAGTTGTATCACATTTTATAATGCTCTGTGACTGCTCTGTGACTTTAATTATTTGCAAAATGTGTTTCACGTGTGAAATATAGCACAGGACTTAATTTTCTTTTTCCAACTAAATTCATACAGTCTTCAAAATATCTATTCAATATCCTACCTGTACTTTGGAGCCCTGTCAACAAGTGCAGTCGTGCTGGTAGGTGTGGTGGTTAGCTACATTACAGGTGAGAGAAACTCACTTACACTATTGCTAACAGAATAATTAAACTAATGAAAATGTCAACAGTTCTTACTACTTATCTTAATGACTATGTGTTGGATTACTACAGGACCTACCAAGAAGTATTCTATCAGTCCTGGTTTGTTACAATGGAACTTGGAACAAAAGACATGCAATGAATCCTGTGATAACGTGGTAAGTTTCATAGTCACATTTACTTGAACTTATAGTCCAGTTCTTACCACATGAAATCACGTGTTGTTTTAGCATTATTTTAAAAATAATTATATTTATTCATATTTTTAATTAGCTTTTTTTAATATTTTCAGTTTTTATTTAAATTTTAGTTTGTTTGTTTTTTTTTGTTTTTTTTAGTTCACACACACACACACACACACACACACACACACACACACACACACGTAAAATATTTTTATTTCAGTTTTAATTTTAGTACTTCAACTTATTTTGTGTTAATTTGCCAAAGCAATATTTATAATTTAAAGTTTAAGTTTTCATTTTATATTTATATTACATATATATTAGATATTTTATTTTAGCTTTATTTCAGTTAACAAACAATATTTTTTATAGTTTTAGTTTTCATTAACAATAACAACGCTGCTGAAATCATATTCTTGTCTCTACAGAATGAAACTATGACAAACAATCCCACCGAAATCCTTCTCAGTCCAAAATAACTTTTTGCCACTGCTGATAAACAAGATGTTTTACTGAACAAAGGTGACATTTAAACAGGTGCAGGATTAGCTTTGTGAAGTAAAAAAAAAGTCAGGTTTCTATTTTCAAACTAAATTTTTAAGAAATTGCATTAATTCAAATTAAAATGACTTCTTGTAGAACATCACACAAAGTACATTCTGCACATATCAAAAATGTCAAAAGTCATAAGCCAAAAGCCATACTAATTTGATTATTTTCCTTTTTGGTTGGCATTACTGAATACCTGACCATCACCACCTGACTCAAAAGATGATTCTTTGACCTATTAAACAACAGTGCCTTCCTTCATGTAGCAGAAGAACCGCTTCTCAATATTATTAACTCGTCGTTGTCTTTAGGTCACGTCCTGGTGGTTTGTTGGAATTCTGAGAGGTGGTGAAAAACGCTCCCGGAAACCCTAAGCTCGTGCCAGGCTTCGGCCTTGTCCTTTCCATTCATGTTCATCATACACCTGTATTGCACCTGTATGTCAGTCCACTTTCATTCCTAGCATTAGTCATGCACACTAAAGTGATCTGAAAGTACTTTAATTAACTGAATGCTTTAATGGTGATATATCACTATGATGTTTTTTTTCTCTAAATGATCCAATAACTCTGTATGTATGATTATTAGTTTGAATTAATTAAGAGAATACAAGTGATTTAACACTACAAAGATCCATTTTATTGACCATGTTACAACAGATTTTTTAACGACATCATACTACCCACAATAATAATAATGCATTTAATTTGTTTGTGGCAGACAGGAATATTATTTAGGTGTCTAAACCTATAAAACAAGGCTCATTAAAGGAACATGGGAATTCCTCAGCATTTCTAAGAAAAGTCACCTGAATGTGTCAGAAGTCCTAAAAAACCCAAAAGACACCAGAATCAAAATGAATTTTTTTCAGTGTTTTCGTTTTGAACCAATGGCTGTGCAATTCAAGCATATTTTGAATATTTGTATCATTTTATACCTGTATCGCATAATAAGCTGTAGAATGATCGCGTGTCCCTGTCACGTTCACAATAAACTGAAATGTCAACACTACTATCAGGTGCACATAATAATTTTACATGAAAGTTTCAAATGGCACTTGGTTGTATCAGGCCAAACGGAAGAAAACCTACTCAGTTGTGCTCTGCAGGCGGAAATAACAAACCCGCTGCTCACTAGCAGAGAAAGAGGAAACCACAGTTTCGCTCTTCCCACGTAAAGAAAGCAACAAACCCAGCAGCTCCAGCAAACACCCTCCCCCTCTCTCTCTCACACACTTATAAATACACAATGCTTGCACTTCATAATATGCAGAGGTGGCTTTGTGTTCAGTTTATGGCCTGGTCACCGGTCTAGAAACCAAGATGCCAGATGAGGCCGACCAGTAAAGAAACATCAAGTGGCGTCGATCTTGCTAAAGTAGTCTGGAAATGATGTGCCTTTGTGGTTTGCCTCTTGCCGGAAATGAGTCTCATTTGATCCCTCCCACCAGAGTCTCACAACAGCGAAACCTGAGTGAAATTTACGCAGCTCTTCACATCAACATGAACAAATCATTAATGTTTCTTCTTAAATAACTTCAGGTAACACCTCTCAGTTGTCTTTATTAGAAGCGTAAAATGAAAAATATCTCGTAGCTGCCATTTCAGAGAACAGGCCAATGGAAGTAATGTGACTTCGAATATACATTTTGTGACTGAGGCGTTGTATGTTTCATGTTTGTCTGCTTGTTTGTACTCGTATTATTGTATTATTGGAATATAATCAGATGTATTTCTGTAATAGGATGTTCCACTACAATATCTAACAGCCAATGACATTATCGAAACCAAATTAAACGTGTGTAAACTAGCCTTTTAATTTAAAATACTTTATGTATATCAAATTCTTTACTGTTAATGGCTTAATATTGGAAATCTAGGGAAAACACCCTTGATTTAGTTTGTTACGGAAAGTACAGCTCGTCAACATGAGAAGGATGAGCTCACTTCAATCAAGCATATGACCACCACAGTTCCAAGAACTGGTGTTAACAATAATCCACTGCTTTACAGTACAATGCTACTGCCTTCTGCTTTGTCTATTGCTTGCAGTAGCCTTCAAATTCTTTTGAGATCAAGTTTGCTGTATTTATGTTTGGGGTCTCTGAGACCCAAATGATCTATGTCTAAAAATAAAAATAATAATTGCTAAATAAATTATTCAAATTCACTTTTGACTTAATTAAAGCTCATTTGACTATTTAAATGACACCCTCTGTTGAATCCCAAAGTGCATACACTTTTTCTAAAATTGGAATGGTGTCTAAAATAGAAATATTGCTTCTGCTTAAGGTCAGTTTTTTTTATAACCGGGGCCTCTGAGAAGAAATGTAACATTTTTGTTTTTATTCTTATTTAGGATGTGTGATAAAGTGGACATTTTATTAATAATCAGTCATAAGTTTAGCAAAAGTCAACCAAATACCTTAATGATGTTTATGTAAATGTTGAAAGGGTTTTTTATAAAGCCCCAAACAGAACATCAGAGTTCATTTAAAACTTTACAATAGCTTCTAACATCAAAATAATTAGCTTTTTATCAGAAAGAACCATTTGACTAATTTTAATTACATCCTATTTTGAGTTACATGCATTATTTTGGAAAGAAAGAACGGTCAATGAACACCTGCATCTGCTGAGATGAAATTATCTATAGTCCTTTCCATCCAATCAGAAGATTACTTCGGTGAGAAGATCATGAGTGAAGAGGAAGAGGTGCCCTTGATGAAGAGTGAAAGGGCTGGCAGTCAGAAGTCCAGCTATGACTCTGCCCTGCAGGTGCACCTGTACTTCAGCCCCAGCTTAAATTCAGAGACCACCTTCACTATCCCCACCGGACACATCACAGCGGAGAGCGTGTGTGTGCTTGCTGCCAAAGCCAGCGGTGAGACACTAACACACTGTCACACACAACATAATCTAAACATTAAAGATGTCTGTTACTCAAGTGTATACTTTTTTTTCCCACGGTTTTATCTTATTTCACTTTCAATATCTATAAAGCTTTTTTTTAAAAGGTGCAACAAGCATTACAATTGTGTTGATGATAACTTTTATAAGGTTGAGGTCTATCTTTTAGATGATGTCTAAAGCATAGAAATTACAGTTTAAACAAAAATCTGCTCATATGTTTTGTCTTTTAATTAAATACATTTAAAAGGGTTGTGCACCAACCTTAGAACAACCTGAATGGAATATTTATATTTTTAGGAATTCGCCCTGTGTTCCACAACCTGTTCGCTTTGGGATCAGAGGACCTTTCATACTGGTATCCACCAACTCATGTGTTTAAGAGCGAGGAGAACGTCAAAGTTCACTACAGAGTGAGGTAAAACAGCTGTAATAATCATATATTTTATTTATAAATAGCTTATTCTTACTGAATATTTGAGTTTCTTTCTTTACTATTCATGTCATTCATTTTCAGTTAATTTGCAAATGCCTGTTATGTAAAGATTTAGTTTTAACCTCGTCCTTGACCCAGACTTCAGTCTTAAAGTAAATTGATCATATTATGTTTTTAAAACAATGATGATTAAAAAGTGAAATTATCATAAACTTTACATTTTTAAACTAAAGTGAGTAAAGTGACACTAATCTGAAATTTCAATATTTAATAATTATTTATATCAGTGTTTATATCAAGTGTGGTGTCATTTCCATCACAAACAAAAATGTTTGCCTTAATAACGTTTTTTCAAAAGTTAGTGTACTTTAGTGTACTATAAGACAACAGTGTCAGTGAAAAGCATAGAGAAGATAAATATGATACATAATGTGTAAAGAAAAAAAAGAAAAATCGTTTAAAAAAAATAAGTTATATAACACTTTATGTGAAAAATAGGATGCACAATAACAGAATATTTTCATTGTAAAATTACTAAAATTATAGAATTCTTCTGTGATGCACTGATATGCATTGCTGGCCATTGCATTGTTATTGTTAACTAAAAAACTATTAAAATTCATTTTTGGTAACTGAAATAAAGCTGAAATAAGATCATTTCTAAAATGAAAATGAACACTGAAAACAAAAGCTAACTGAAAATATTAATAAATACTGTAATAGTATTCAAATAATACTAAAATAATTGCTAGTGACAAATTAAATAGTAAGAAAGTAAAAGGTGTGCTTTAAGAGATAAACATGCAAATTTACAGTTTTTTTGTAATTGTAAAGCTTTTCTCTGTGTGTTTAAGGTTTTTCTTCTCAAGCTGGTTTGGTCCAGGGTCCAAAGCATCGTACCGCTTTAGCCTCAGCAGAGGACGAATCTGTGCTGTGCTGGACTACTGCGTCATAGACTATCTTTTTGCTCAGGTATAGCACAGTAATCTGCCATCGCCCTCCCAAGAGGCAGTTGAATGTTATTTTGAAAGCCATGTGTGACTGTAAAATAAACACCCAGGTTTATGTGCCTCTGTCCTGATGATGTACAGTAAACTATTGGTATGATTCAAATAATTCAAAAAATGTGTCATAAAAATGCTGACTCAAGTGTTCAGGATCATTTACCTTCCCATCTGACTGCACAGTCTTCCTGTTTCAGTCCCGCAGTGATTTTGTGTCTGGACGTGGCGGGATTTCACCTGCTTTGAGTTTGCAGCAGGAATGTTTGGGAATGGCAATGCTGGATCTGTGGCGTATGGCCAAAGAGAGAAACCAGAGCCTTGGTGAGATCTGCAATACAACAAGGTAACATGAGAAACTGAGAAAGTCTCATCTAAGTGGATGGATAGAGCTATACAGAGCTTTTCTGTACATTCAACATAACATTTCAATGTTCAAGCTGCATTAACCACCGCAAAAAATCTCATTCCAGCTACAAGTCCTGCCTCCCAGAGACCCACAGACAAGATATACAGCGTATGAGCCGCCTAGCGCGATATCAAATTCGAAAAACGCTGAAGCGTTTCCTAAAGAAGCTTGGCAAATGCTCAGCTGGTGAACGCAGCCTGAAGCTGAAGTACCTGATGGAGCTGAGTGTGTTGGAGCCGAATTATGGTTCAGAAAGCTTCACTTTGCATCAGTCTGGATGGTTAGAGCAGAGCGAGCAGCAAAGGGTCAAAGCCGTGCGAGTGTCTGGAGAGGGAGGGATTCAGATACAGACCAAAGAGAGCCAGGTAGAACTTTATACAAAAGTTCAGTAAACAAGAAGTTAATTTTGAGTCAATTACATTTTCGACTCAGTGTTGCCTTTGTTTATTTTTGCTCCGCCAAAGAAAATAGTTCCAAAACGCAGCCACAGCATTACGAACCTATGCGCGTTGCTGAGAAAGACAGTAGGCCGTTGCTGAATGAATCAGGGTTTTTGAACGAATCGGTTGAGTGAAAATGATTAATTGATTCACTCACAAAGAATGAATCAGTAAATATATTCACTTAGTAATGCAGTCACTTGTGGCCAACTACGGTAATTAACCGGAACTATCTGTTATATGTAATTATATACATTTCACAAGCGTTTTAATAGAAAAGATAAAAGTTAATAAAAGTTATTGTAATTAAAAAGATATGAGAGGTTCAATTTCTTAGCGGTCTTGATAATTTAAGCAAATTTGGATGCTTTTAACTTTGTCAGAGTGATATAAAAACGCTTTTGAAAAGTTTGGGGTCTGGGCAAATAGTTTTTTTTTTATTAAATAAATTAATACTTTTATTCAGCAAGTACGCATTAAATTGATCAAAAGTATCACTAAAGACAATTATAGTGTTACGAAAGATTTGTTTTTATATGTCAAATTAATGCTGTTCTTTTGAACTTTGAACGGTCTATTACTAATAATAATCCTGAAGAAAATATATCATGGTTTCCACATATTAATACTAAGCAGCACAGCTGTTTTCAGCATTGATAATAATAGAAAATACTCCTTGAGCAGCAAATCAGCATATTAGAATGATTTAAAGGATCATGCGACACTGAAGACTGGAGTTATGGCTGATGAAAATTCAGCTTTGCCATCACAGAAATACATTATTAAATATATTAAAACAGAAAACAGTTATTTTAAATTGTGATAATATTGAACAATATTACTGTTTTCACTTTATTTTTGATCAACTAAATAGAGCCATGGTGAGGATAAGAGACTTATTTCAAAAACATTAAAAACTTACTGACCCTAAACTTTTAAATGGCAGTCTATGTACAGAAGATTTGCTCTCTGTTATTTACTGAGCTCCTTCTGGTATACGTTCACAGGAATGGCAGACGTTTTGTGACTTCCCCCAGATCACCGACATTAGTATTAAGCGTCTTTCTCAAGAGCAGATGCCCCTGGAAGGAAGGGTGGTCACTCTTACACGCCAGGACGACCAGCACATGGTAGTGGCGTTTGCATATATATATAACAACTTTTTTTTTTTGAGTACTGAGTATTAACACATAAACCCATTAGAAAAGGAAGTAAACTTCTCCACAACAGTGGTAGTGACTCATTTGCCATTTTGATTAACCAAGGTTTGATATTATGAAAATATTTTTTGTTGTTGAATTCTACGTTATATAGCAGTTAATTTTAAATCGTGTATTCTGTTTCTCTTTTCACCAATAGGAGGCTGAGTTCCACACCCTAACTGAAGCTCTTTCCTTTGTATCTCTGGTTGATGGATATTTTAGATTGACTACAGATTCGACTCACTATTTCTGTGCAGAAGTGGCCCCACCAAGCTTGCTGGAGGACATACATAATTACTGCCATGGCCCGATCACGTACTACACAGTTTCATATTTCACCATATGGTACAATTAGAAACGAAATGACTATGTAATAAATACAGTTTTGTTGTGTGTTTTCTAAAGGTCAGAATTTGCAGTGCACAAACTTAAGAAAGCTGGAGACAAAAATGGGATGTTCCTGTTACGTCATAGTCCCAAGGACTTCGACAAGTACTTCCTCACTATTTGCACACAGGTATCAGTCTTGCTGGACTCATACAAATAGTATAAAGCACCAGCCTTTGGGTTTCAACAGGAAGTTACTAAAAAAAACACATGACTCATAACGCCAAGCTTCAAATGAGTTTAAATCTGATTCATGAAGAGCTACTTCCTATATATTACTGCTTAGTATTATTATAATGTGAATTTTCAATCAACTTGAGCATTATCTTTCTTTAGAACTGTTAATGACTAGACTCCATTGTTATATTTCTTAACTTCCAATTGTTCCAACAGACTCCTCTAGGGATGGACTACAAGGATTGTCTGATAGAGAAAAATGAGAAGTTTATCCTGGCTGGGATCCACAACTCATTCTGTAGTCTAAAACAGCTCACAGACTTCTATCAGCACAGCACGCTTCTCATGTCAGACATCCCCGTCACCCTGGGCAAGTGCTGCCCCCCCAGACCAAAAGGTAGAACATTTCTATGCAACATTTGCTTTTTATATCTTAATGGTTATCTTTTATATATATAAAGAAATAGACAGCAAGGGTTCTTTGGGATTTAAAGGGTATTTCATTGGGTTTTTTATTTGTATTTTTTATACATGTCATATTTAATAAAAATAAATTGCATAAATAATCTAAAATTATAATTTGGGGAAAGAATAACTTCAATTGTTTTATTCAATTTTTTACTTTGTTTTTTATTTTTATTTTGCTGTTTCTTACTATTTGTATATACAGGTGCATCTCAATAAATTAGAATGTCATGGGAAAGTTCATTTATTTCAGTAATTCAACTCAAATTGTGAAACTCGTGTATTAAATAAATGCAATGCACACAGACTGAAGTAGTTTAAGTCTTTGGTTCTTTTAATTGTGATGATTTTGCTCACATTTAACAAAAACCCACTAATTCACTATCTCAACAAATTAGAATATGGTGACATGCCAATCAGCTAATCAACTCAAAACACCTGCAAAGGTTTCCTGAGCCTTCAAAATGGTCTCTCAGTTTGGTTCACTAGGCTACACAATCATGGGGAAGACTGCTGATCTGACAGTTGTCCAGAACTTTGAAAAAAAAAACATAAAAATGTTTTCTTTATTATTACTGTGCTATTTCTTGTCTTCATTGCAGAACTTACAAACATGATCATCCTTCGTAACAGCAATATGACTGAGATGCCCAGTTCCCCCATGTTACAGAGGCACAAACCAAGCCACATGCAGTTCCACATGATTAAACATGAGGACCTCACCTGGGTACATTTATACATTTTTATACGTATATTTTCATTGACTTTAAAGTCGTCACCACTCGTTTTAAACTGAAAGTAACTGAAAGTGCTTGCTTTTAGAGCGGTCAAAATATTAATTTTAAAAACAATATGTCTAATCTCAAAACAACTAAAGTCAAACAACTTTCTATCTCCTAACAGAGGGAAAGCTTAGGTCAAGGTTCCTTTACGCATATCTCTAGAGGCAGTAAGACAGACCAGTGGGATGGAGTGACACACTCCACAGAGGTTCTTCTGAAGGTCCTGGATGCAAATCATAAAAACTGCTGGGAGGTGTGTTTTCAATCGTGAAACATATGCTGAATATGTTTATTTACAATAAAAAGACAATATCCAGTAAAATGCTTCCTCAAATAGGTACTTTGGCATAGAGAATATTGCATTTCCCATTACGTGACAATTCATGACAATGTTCTGTTTGATTCAGAATACTGTAGTATTAATAAATGAGAGATTTAACAAATGCCTTTAATATGCAAACTAAAATCTTCAATAATGACATGTAAAAATTAGCTAGTGTAAATAATAGTTTTGCATTCTTTGACTGAAGTGAAGAAGAGTTTTTGAGCAACGTGATTAATTATTCAATCTTACTGCTGTTTTCAAGTCGTTTTTTGAGGCGGCCAGTTTGATGAGTCAAATTTCCCACAAGCACCTTCTCCTGGTATATGGCATCAGTGTGCACAAATCCAAAAGTAAGTGTTTTACACTTGTAAAAGCACTCTTAAGAAACACTCTTTTATCGAAGTCTAAACACAAGAGGGCAAACCCTAAGAAAGCAATTAAAAGTCTGTGTAATGACCTCAGCTCTTTGAATCTTCTTGAACTCTGAGTTGGTCTAGAGGGTCGTTGGTGAGGCTGGTTGCCTGTCAAAGTGCCTGTGAATACAGTCGTGTCAGTAAAGTGTGTCCTCCTCTGACCCTTGCAGACATCATGGTGCAGGAGTTTGTGAAGCACGGTGCACTGGACCTGTATCTAAAGAGGAGCACGTCTGTGTCAGTCAGTTGGAAATTAGACGTGGCCAAACAACTGGCCTGTGCTCTCAACTTCCTGGTGAGAAATATTCATGTATGATAAATTGGCTGCTAATTATGAAATATGGAACTTTATCAGTTATGTTTTAATATATTGGTATTGGTTTATATTTACAAGTCAATATTGAGCATTAAATCTTTGACACTTTTTTCTTCCTATATGTTGATTTTAGATTACTTTTCTATTCATCTAGGGTTAATTTAAAGAAATAGCGTTAGATTACAGAAAAGGTTTTAAAGATTTACACGGCCCTGTCTCTATCATAATAAAGAAGCTTTTTCATTACCAAACATCATGATTAGTCATCCAATCATTTTAAATTCACTTAAGAATCACAACATTAATAAAAAATTTACAACAACTATTGGTTTTAGTGTTTTCGTTTTGTTCTTTTATTTGTTTTGGATATTAAATGAGTAGATTTTTTTATATTGGCCATTATCGGTAAACAGCCATAACATGAAAATAATGATTGTTTTATTGGTTTCAGCTAGACATTTAATACTGGCGCAAATGAGAACAAGCCCCTATACTATAAGATGCAATATATACTACTATTCTCTCGTATGCTCAACAAGGCTACATTTATTTGATCAAAAATACAGTAAAAACTGTAAATTGTGAATTATTATTACAACTTAAAATATCTGTTTTCTATAGATATTTAATAGATTTTAAAATTTAATTTAAATCCTTGCTGAATGAAAATACTAATTTAAAAAAATCTCACTGACTTTTGAACGGTAATGTACTGTAGAAAGGTATATATGCATACTATGTATATTATTGAAAGGATGTAACCTATGTGGAGCCAAATTAACCAAAAAGCTGCGGAATCAAGAATCCTTCATTTAAAAGCTCATATTGATTTAATTCTGTACCCAGCCCTTATTTATAGAGTTCAGCAGTAGCTAAAAATCATTTTTTTTAATTATTTTGGCTGTGTGCAGGAGGAGAAGAATATTGCACATGGGAATATTTGTGCAAAGAATCTGCTGTTGGCCAGAGAGGGAGACCCTTCTGCTGATAACTCGCCCTTCATTAAACTTAGTGACCCTGGTATCAGCATGGCCTTGCTGGGCAAAGACGGTAATTATATTAAACACCTAATCGAATGTCAAAACAATGAAGATGAATACAAAACTAATTTTACTCTTAACCTGATGACTTCTAGAATAATTTGTATTTTTAAAAGAATACTTGAGAGAATAATAATAGATTCTTTATTCAGTTCTCAATTGGGATTATATTACACCAGGGGTGTCAAACTCAAGCCCTGCAGAGTTTAGTTTCAGCCCTAAATAAACACACCTGATCCAGCTAATCAAGTCCTTCAGGCTTATTTGAAAACTACATGGTATGTAAGCAGGCTTGGAACTAAATTCTGCAGGTCTGCGGCCATCCGGGAATTGAGTTCTGCACCCCAGGATAACGCTATAACATGATTATTCATAATACAATAAAATGCACATTTCTGTGAATCCAGTGGTGTTAGACAGAATCCCATGGGTGGCCCCGGAGGTTCTGGATACACTTGAGATTGAACTAGAGTGTGACAAGTGGAGTTTTGGGTCAACACTGTGGGAGATTTTCAACAATGGAGAAGCTCCGTTGCAGGGCCTGGACCCCATACAAGTACAGACATCCCACGTATTATAGAATTTAGAATAGAATATAGAATTTTCTTTACGATGTAAAGTTTCTTTAGCTTGTTATACATTCCAGATAAAAAGCCACAACATACTCAGGCAATGTGTCTCCACCATGACTTTGTGGTACTAAACAGCTGCTGTCCTTCTTTGAATCCAGAAGCAGCAGTTTTATGAGCACTTCTCAAACCTGCCTGCGCTGGAGTGGACTGAGCTGGCCGACCTGATCATTCAGTGCATGCAGTACCAGCCTGAGCTCAGACCGTCCTGCCGAAGCATTATCCGCCAACTTAACAGCCTCATCACTTCAGGTAACACACAGATGTACACCAGTCCCTTCAGACAATGACACCAATGTTTGTAATCTGATCGGTTTAGGTCCCATTCTTGAAAGAAAGAAAGAATGTGGCTTGGCTTTTAAGGCCAATTAGCGTCCCCTTGAGGAAGATCACTTTCTTTTTCACATGGCACTTAAATATGTAATTCATTTAAATTATTAAATATATGTTATGAATGTATTATTTTCAAATACTTTTTCAGTTTATTTGTTTGTTATATAATGTATACATCTCTCATACAATATTACATATTTACAAGTATATAAATATACAAGTATAAAATGTAAAATTGTAATATATTTAATACATGATAATGTATTAGTAAGTGTTTTTATTAATGTTTGACATTTAAGTAATATATTACAATATTAATTATGTAATTAATTTGCTTGCTTTTTAAAATAAATGCTTTATTTTTATTTCTGTATTATTATGTAATATAATGTAATGTATTTAGTAATATTTATTTACCAAAAAAATCATAGTTCTGATATTTATCGAGGGTCAAATGGCTTAATAACATATGTTTCTGTTTATATTTAAAAAATGATTAATACATCTTGGCTAGATTTGTCCTAAAACATATGGGAACCGTAGGATCAGCCATCATGCCAGTTCTAAACTTCATTCTGTAGATTATGAGATCCTTCATGCGACTGGCACACATCCCAAGAGTGATGGCTTCTGTAGAAGACCGAACATGTTCAAAAAGCAACAGCAGGATGTTTTTGAGGAGAGATACCTGCGATGCATCTCTATCCTGGGAAAGGTACAACAACAAAAAAAGCACAGAGAATCTGATAATACCATTACAATTGTAGATTACAATTATATTATAAATGTTTTCTTCACTTAATGCATTAGTTGCAGTTATTTCAATTTCAATTTTCATTTAAAATTATGATGCACTTTGCTCCTTCATAATTCAAACTCGTTTCATAACTAAACGTGATGATTATTGGTGCAACTGTTGATTTCAAATCAGAAATTGAGAGAAAAATGAAAGCTGATGGTTTTAACTGTGTGCATGTGTGTGTGTGTTTAGGGTAACTTTGGCAGTGTCGAGCTTTGTCGTTATGATCCGTGGGGTGATAACACTGGAGATCTGGTAGCTGTCAAGGAACTTCAGTCAAACAAACAGGCCACAATGGCAGACTTCCAGAGAGAGATCCAGACCATCAGCTCCCTGCACTGTGACTATATTGTCAAATACAAGGGCATCTGCTACAGCGCAGGTCAGACTACTTTTAATGATTACCAATCAATTTCCAATCATCACGCATTCTGTAAGAAAAAAGTTGATAGAAAAATGTAAAAGGCACTGGTAATTTCCCGCCTGGACAATTCCTTTAACCCTAAAATACAAAACAATGCAAAGCATAATTGAAATATGTGAAAAACACCTGTGGATAGTCAATAATCCTTACTTATCCTCACAGGTCGACTCAGCACAAAACTGGTGATGGAATATCTTCCGTATGGCAGTCTGATTGGATATATGGAGAAGCACAGACAGAATGTGTGCACCCGAAGACTGTTGCTCTTTGCCTCGCAGATCTGTAAGGTACAAACAAACACTAGAATAAACTAGAAGGTTCACTCAATCCTTTTTCTAATCATAGGTCAGATTAGTTTATGAATTTGTTTGTGGATCTTACACATCTAAACAGCTCTGTAACATTCTTATGTAGGGTATGGAGTACTTGCAAAGCATGCGTTATGTTCACCGTGATCTAGCTGCTCGCAATATCCTAGTCGCCAGTGACACTCTGGTGAAAATTGCCGACTTTGGGCTTACGAAGATCATCCCAGTGGATAAAGAGTACTACCGTGTCACGCAGCCAGGAGAAAGCCCTATTTTCTGGTAATGATTATATCAAGCTCTTGAGAGTTCAGGCAGATAACACAATTAGTGTGCATATCACCCAACATTCCCTTAAAATAATTAAAATGTTCTCTGAACGCACAAAACGTTCAGATTTAAAGTGTTTTAGAAATGTTTTTTTCTTGGTTATGTATCTTTTAATGACACTTGCATAATCAAAACTGAACTAACATATAATATTATTTTTGTCACACACATGGAGTGAACTTAGCAAAAAAAAAAGAGAGAGAGAGAGAGTCACACATATATTTAAATATCAGTCATAATACTTCACATAAACCAAATGTATTATATTTTAATAATCCTTGTGTTGTTTTACAGTCATTTTTAATGATACCCACAATACCTAGTTTTCAGCCAATTGGTTTCTTTCTTTTCAAAAAAGCAAATGTAAAGGGAACATTCGATTTGATCATTTTGCAAACATTATAGGAATGTTACTTTTGAATGTTCTCTGAACATTCTGAAACAGGTAGCAACGTTTTAAAAAACGGAACTAAAGGAAATGTTAACTAAAAACATTCCATGAAAGATGTATAAATAATGCTTTTGTGCTATTGTTTTGAGAACATTATTAAAGACCATATCACTTCATAACTTGGGGAGAAACTTGCCAGAACGTTCTGAGAACATTCCCTGTTAGCTGGGAAAGTAAAAGAGTAATAAACCACCTTGTTGTCATTACAGATTAATGAAATTACTTGTTCCCAACATTCCCTTAAAATAATTAAAACGTTATCTGTGAATGTTCTCTGAACGCACAAAACGTTCAGATTTAAAGTGTTTTAGAAATGTTTTTTTCTTGGTTATGTATCTTTTAATGACACTTGCATAATCAAAACTGAACTAACATATAATATTATTTTTGTCACACACATGGAGTGAACTTAGCAAAAAAAAAAGAGAGAGAGAGAGAGTCACACATATATTTAAATATCAGTCATAATACTTCACATAAACCAAATGTATTATATTTTAATAATCCTTGTGTTGTTTTACAGTCATTTTTAATGATACCCACAATACCTAGTTTTCAGCCAATTGGTTTCTTTCTTTTCAAAAAAGCAAATGTAAAGGGAACATTCGATTTGATCATTTTGCAAACATTATAGGAATGTTACTTTTGAATGTTCTCTGAACATTCTGAAACAGGTAGCAACGTTTTAAAAAACGGAACTAAAGGAAATGTTAACTAAAAACATTCCATGAAAGATGTATAAATAATGCTTTTGTGCTATTGTTTTGAGAACATTATTAAAGACCATATCACTTCATAACTTGGGGAGAAACTTGCCAGAACGTTCTGAGAACATTCCCTGTTAGCTGGGAAAGTAAAAGAGTAATAAACCACCTTGTTGTCATTACAGATTAATGAAATTACTTGTTTTTCTGGTCTTTGACTGATTTAGTTTTGACAGATGCATTGCTTTATTTTTTATTGTCTTTAAACTGACTGTTGTTGTATGCTTGTTTTTTGTTTTTTTACTTATTATGTTATGTTTCAACATTATTGTTTCATGTCCCGTCCTGTTCAGGTATGCACCTGAATCCGTTTCAGAATTGAAATTCTCCCACAAGTCAGACGTATGGAGTTTCGGCATTGTTCTACATGAGCTCTTCTCTTACTGCGACATCAGTCGAAACCCCAAAAGAGTGAGTAAATGAAGCTCCATATAATGATGCTGCTACTGTATGAGTACAGTGGCAGGGAGGTAGTGTATGAATGACAGTCACATAGAGACATCGTCATCGTCAACTCAATTTATGTTGTTCCAAATCTTGTAATGTGTTCAACCTGCATTGTTGTAAATCCTTTGATGCAGTTGTGTATCCAGAAAATAGGAAGTTATGTCCAGAGTTCGTCCATGGCTATCCATCTTCTTAATCTTCTCAAGGATAACTGGAGGCTACCAATGCCATCTCAGTGTCCACCGAAGGTGAAAATAAAAACAGATTTCTATATGAATGTTTTTGTATGGGTCACATTAACCAATTGAATTAAGTTCCATTGTGCATAGACAGCAAGTTCATGCACCAAGCATGTGTTAGCTAAAGTACCAAACAAATATTAAGTAAAATAATTGTAAAAAGTTACAGTTACAGTGTGCAGTTCCAGTTAGAAACAATGATTTACTGATCTATCCATTTACTTATGTAAGGGATTTTTTCTTTTCTTTTCAGGTGCACAGTATTATGATGCAGTGTTGGGAGTTCAACAGTGAGGACAGACCAAGCTTCTCCTCTCTACAGGACATGTTTGAAAATAGCCTGTTAATAGACGAGAGAGAGGGCTGTAAGGGGTAAAATCAGAGTTACCCTAAACAGATCACTATATTTTCAACATATGTATATTTGATATAACTGCGTATTTTTTAGGACATATTCTTACAGTAGCTTTTTAAGTGTTTTGTTTCCTTTCAAAACATAGTTACAGTAGATCAGCTTGTATATTCACAGTTAAGTTTCCCATACATTTACAGAGCTAGCACAACCCGTTTAATTGTATTCCTTAATAAAATGCATAGGACTTCATCTGTTTGACTCGCAAAGATATAGTCAAAAATACTAGTGCATCACTTTTTTGTTGTTCTGATTTTATCCTGCCATTTAATGCAGTGATGATATAAAGCAGTTGAGAAAGAAGGTCAGTTGTTTCTGTATCTTTTAATGACACTTCACACTTGCATAATTGAAATTGAATTAACCTATCACCACATAGCAAGCATCACCCTGCTGGAAAATCCAGCATGAACTCTATGCTGGTACAGTTTGTTTATGCTGGTTAGTCAAGCTTCACAGTGTCAAACAGAAAAACAGTTTGTCAATAATGCAAGAAGACAATAACAGAGTCATTTTTCAGCCAATGTCAGTTCCTTGATGATTCAGTGATGTCATCATCCAGTTCAGCTCTCTTCCAGTAGTGTCTGTGCAATCAGTCAAGCATCCCCAACTAAGCAAGCCAAAGGCGACAGTGATAAGACCATATAAGATTAAAACATGATTTATTGTAATATATAATTATAACTTTGTAATTTATTTAGCTCCTTCTGTTGGTAGTAGAACCGATGACAATTTTAGTAAGATTAGATTTAGTAATGATTATATTATTAATCTATGTTATCTGAAGTTTTGAATAACAAAGTAAAAATTCAAACCAGTGAAAGGTTTCAAAACATTTATCTTCTATTTCAAAGATCTGTGCACAAATGAGTAAAAATCAGTTTGTGTACATTGCAAAACTAAAACATTCAGAGATATGAAAACAAAGAAAAATCCCAAGTAGCTGCACAATCATAAGCATTTTGTTAAATAACAGGGGGGTTATGAGAAGTGCTATTGCTAATAAAGAGCTTTTGATAATGAAAGTTCAAAATTGAAAATTGCGGTTTAATTTGGGAACTCGTGCATCAAAGCTGTCATTCACAGGGCAGGTTTGTCTGGATCGTTTATGTCTTAAAATTTTCTGTTCTGCAGCAGTTCCTTAAAACAATATTATTTTTGTCACACATGGTCAAAACTTACCAGCAAAATAAAAACAATAGAGAATGAGAGTGTCACATATATATTTGAACATCAGTCATAATACCTCACATAAACCAAATTTTAATAATTTACATTGACCAGCTCCTAATCCTTGTATTGTTTTACAGTCATTTTTAATCTGTTTTCAGCTGGTTATTGTGGGTTTATGTAGTCCTATAGGCAAGATCATGAAAATGGGACGATTGGTTTCTTTCTTTTCAAAAAAGGGGGAAAAAGTACCTTTTAGTGCACTGTACCTTGGTAGATGACAAATAACCATGAACTGTTTTTCAAACATCAAGACTTTAGGTTAAAATGTAAAAGTATTTTGGTAACATTTGACCATAAAGTTAACTACATTATTAACATGAACAATGAAAAATACTTTGAAAGCATTTATTAATTAATCTTGGTTAATGTTAATTTCAACATTTACTAATACATAATTAAAATCAAAAGTTATGTCTGTTAACAGGGATGAGCAGCATTTCAGATAAATGTATTTAAAATATGTATTTGAAGTACTTTAAAGTCTTTGAAAAAAATAACAAATACATTTAAGTTTAGTATTTTTGTATTTTCAGTCAGCCTCTTTATTAGGCTGCTGATTTCCTGTATCAACTGCTGTAGTTGAGGTCTCCCAAACCCCAACCGTCATGTACACAAGCTGCAGATATCAGAGAAAACGGCTCCATATAGCATTGAGGAGCACATTTTCTGTGTTTCTGCATGGGGCTGGGACTCTATCCGGAGAGAGTCGTTTCCAAAGGTTGGACTTGATTGCACTCCGGTTACACCAGCTGGACTTGAAAAGTTTGGTGAAAGCCCTTCGCTGGGCTTTGCTTTTTACCTTGTGATATACTGTATATTCACACCATCTAAAACTAGGACTAGGTGCACCAACACCCAATGCAAACACTGACACATTCTACCACAATCATAGTTGAGATGCCATTCATAATACTGAAACTACTGGCTGCAAAAAAATAGATATAAAAGGAATGCTGAGCCAAAAAAACAAACAAATAAAAAGAAACAACAACAACAACAACAAAATAAAATAAAATAAAATAAAAATTTAATTAAATTAAATTACAATCACACAGTGATAATTCATCAGTTAATTCCAATAATTCAGCCCCAATTAAATGAAATATTTTAATACGTTCTTGATCTCCATTTATATATATATATTACTCTCATTACTCTTTACTGTATATAACATTTTTATTTTCATAATCTGTTGAAAAGTTTGATTAGTTAGGTTTTTATATTTGTATTGTTTTGTCTAATATTATAGTCTTTATCTGACAGGTGAGTTATCTGAATGATACTATCATTTTATTTACATTTTTATTTGTATAAGTTATTTTTTATAATTTGTTTTGTAATTTTCACAATTCAACTTCTCTGACACAACTCAGGTACCAATAAGAATAGGACAATTTAGTTTGGAATTGATTCTTGGAATTGAGTTGATTCAAAAATTTCTGGAAGTAAGATGCGAGGATGGTGAGGTGAGGATGCTGGTTGATTCTACTCACCATTCAATGTGTCAATGCAATACATGTCAAAGTGAGCAAATCAAAACTAGCCAGCTAGAAAGTTAAATCTCATGTTAATCTTGAGTACCTATAGAGTAGTACTGCATCCTTCATATCTCCAAAAAGTATTTAGTTTTATCATATTTATAAAAGAAAGATACAGCTTTACAATTCTCTCTGGAAAAAGCCGAGCTCCTGGAGGCGCGCCGTGGGCGGAGCTAAAGAGCGCCGAGCACTTGGGCGCCGAATGTCAACAAAACAGACATTTGATGCCGTTTCACTTACCGTCTGCAGTTCTGAATCATGACCGGGATCTTTTATAGCTGGAACCGCTCCATCTTTCAGTATCAAACGATGTGCAAATCCAGCATCGAACTGGGCCTTGTTTATAAAACGTTTGTCAACAAACACACTTGTGAAACGTCCCAGGTTACGTATGTAACCACGGTTCCCCGAGTAGGGAACAAGACACTGCGTCCTCTAGGGGTCGCTATGGGGAATGCCTCGTTGTGACCCGTGTCTGAAGCATACATTGAAAAAACACCAACAACACGTTGGCTGGCGACAGCCATGACGAAGCAGTAATTTACTTAGCTGAGGGAGCAACACACCCAGTTCTCAATCGAGAAGGGGGCTCGACCTACAGCATGTTCCAATGCTGGAAGGGCTAGCAGTAAGTTACCTTAGCTGAGGGAGCA
>NW_015505771.1:38894-41096 GCF_001515645.1 Sinocyclocheilus grahami | reverse complement strand
CACTTACCACTATGTGGATTTTAGAAAGTGCACAAAGTGCTCAGCGTGCCCACTTACCACTATGTGGATTTTAGAAAGTGCGCAAAGTGTTCAGCGTGCACACTTACCATCATGTGGATTTCAGAAAGTGCACAAAGCTTAGCATGTGCACTTACCATAGCATGGATTTAAGAGCTTCCCAAGCATCTGTTCACAGATACCCGGAAGTACTGAGCCAAACGGGAGAGGCAAGCTCAAATACAACCCTCTAAGGCGAGGGGAGCACTGCCTGAGACAGCATTACACAAAAAGGTTCTTGAAAATGCCACCTATACTTCCTGCTCGATGCCTCAGCAAGAGGGATGTCCTGGTGACCAGGAGGCCCCTCAGGGCGAAGGTGTACCAGACAGGGCTGCCTGAAAGCATAAGCCCAGCCCGGACGTCCAGGAAATTTTGCAGTGCCGTGCCGGGGGCCTGATGATCAAGAAGCTTGAAGCCGAAACCAGGCTATCATACCGGCTGGACACCATATTGACGAGTGAAGTAAACACTGCAAGTCGAGCACCCGGTTTCTAAATCCAACAGAGGGGGGTGCTCACCGAGGACCTACCCTAGAAAAAGGACACAAACAAACAGGTCCCGGAAAACACTGATGGAATAGCTTGCAGATGGAATATACACACAACCACCAGCGCATTAAATACACACACACACACACACACACACACATATATATATATATATATTTAGAAATGGATCGTACTCACCCAACATGGTTCCCGTGCCGGAGCCCCGTTCAAGAAGCGACCCGAAGAAGCCTCTAGTAAGTAACCATCAGTAAGGTGGTCACTATGAAGCCATAGAACCAACCAAAACATCATAGGTCCAGCATAGGAGACTGTAATGCAGGAAATTCCCACCTAACCTCGGTCAGGTGGAGAGATGGTGGTTATAGGGGAATTAGGAAGGGGAAGTTAAGGGCAGATGTAAAAACCCCGAAGGAAATTAGTCGATACTCATGTATCACTCTGATCCGGATGAAAGCACTGACGCCTTGTCTGGATCACATCCCTTAGGTCTTGCCTACCTCCCTTTAACCCACGATTCCTCCTACCCCTACCCGCAGGCAGGGGAGGAGTGCGAGCCGCGACACTAGCCTTCTGTGCCCGTCTCTGATCCTCAAACCGAGACGGGCCAGGACCTCCGGGTTGTTCGGGCTCAGACCTGGACCTTCGTGGAATGAAGGATTTGAAGGCCGCTGAGCACGCCTTCGCCTCCCAAAACTTCTCGACCACCGTCTCAACGGAGGTACCAAAAAAAGTTCGGAAGGCGAAACCGGAGCATCGAGAAGAAAGCCCCTAACTTTCTTCCCGATATCTGGCAGGTTCACCCACACTATGGTCACTACCATAGCCGCCATGGACCTGCCCATAGCAGCATTAGTAGCATGGAGAGCAAGATCCGTGGTGCGGTGCAACTCAGCTACCTCATCAGGAGAAAGGCTCTCGCCTTTATCCAGGTCTTTCAGCAGGTCAGCCTGATATGCCTGGAGCACTGCCATCGTGTGCAATGAAGCGACAGCCTGACCTGCTGCTGCGTATACCCTGCCATTCAAGCGAGATGTATCCTGAAGGGGCTTAGATGGCAAGGAGGGAGTTTTAAGAGAGGATGTCTCACCCATAGAGAGATAGCTGGCCAGCATCTCTTCTATAGGGGGCATCTTCTCATAGCTGTTTTCGCGCATCGCCTCGATGTTGGCATAACTTGTATGCTGGAATCGATGGATGCGTGAGGAAAATGGCCTCTTCCATTCCTTCTCGATCTCTGTATGGAGATCAGGAAGAAAAGGAAGTCTCACCTGAGCTGGAGGGTTATGGCCAGGAAGATAACGCTCATTGAGACGACCTCGCGACGTCTCTTTCTTTGCCTGCTTCCACGGCAAGTCAAGCCTCGCCATGGCACGATCCATAACTTCCAAGAGCTCATCATACGCAGGGCAGGAGGATTGGGAAGGCTCAGCCTCAGCTTCTTCGCCCTCCTCAGACATTTCCTGCTCTTCCTGGGCTGAACCCAGCAGAGCACTGGCCCCTGGATCAGACGATATTAATGAAATCGCAGTACACGCAGATTGCCCCCTCGAGGACATCGCGCACGTTCTCTTTGCCCAAACAAACAACGCATAGATCGTGTGTCAAGTCAAGTCAAGTCACCTTTATTTATATA
>NW_015505771.1:19391-24330 GCF_001515645.1 Sinocyclocheilus grahami | reverse complement strand
AACAAAACAGTCAGTGAAGACGAAGAAGAGGATGATGTGTTCTCTATTTATACTATAGGCGCACCGGTAGTGACGTCATGGCTGTCTTTTTGAATCCATCTTTGGATTGGAGACATTCTTCCCAAGCAAGTCCCGTGCAGCGCTGCTGCCGGATAAAGCATGTTGATGGGCGCAATCTCTCTCTCACTCTGGTCGATGTGCGCGCGGGTGCGTTATTCCGTGAGAAATGCCCATGTAAGGAGTTCCACCCTCATTTACGTCATTAAGAGCCACGATGGGAAAAAAAACTCTCAGAAACTTGTAAGAACCCGGAAGTAAGATTTTTGGCACAGAAATACTCCCAAATTGTTTTTTGAAACTTTGCCCATGCTTAGCATGAGAATCCAACTCTTTAACCGTGTAAACAACTCTGAATGCATGAAACATTTTAATTTAACTATTGTTACTAACAATCTGTTTGAAAGTTTGTGAACCCTTTAGAATTGTCTATATTCTGCATAAATATAACCCAAAAAATCATCAGATATTCATGCAAATCCTGAAAGTTGACAAAGACATCCCAATCAACAAATGAGATGAAAATATATACTTTGTGATTTATGAAAATTATCCAATATTACATATTTGTGAGTGGCAAAAGTACAAACCCGATTCCAAAAAAGTTGGGACACTGTACAAATTGTGAATAAAAACAGAATGCAATGATGTGGAAGTTTCAAATTTCAATATTTTATTCAGAATACAACATAGATGACATATCAAATGTTTAAACTGAGAAAATGTATAATTTTAAGGGAAAAATAAGTTGATTTTAAATTTCATGGCATCAACACATCTCAAAAAAGTTGGGACGAGGCCATATTTACCACTGTGTGGCATCCCCTCTTCTTTTTATAACAGTCTGCTAACGTCTGGGGACTGAGGAGACAAGTTGCTCAAGTTTAGGAATAGGAATGTTGTCCCATTCTTGTCTAATACAGGCTTCTAGTTGCTCAACTGTCTTAGGTCTTCTTTGTCGCATCTTCCTCTTTATGATGCACCAAATCATCTGTTCAGAGGTGTTTTTAATCAGTGAGATGACTATTGGGTGTCAGTGTGTGCCCTGTTTTATTTAAAGAACAGGAATCTATCAAAGTTTGGTCATGTTTGTGGAAGTGTATCATGGCACAAAGAAATGAGATCTCTGAGGACCTCAGAAAAAGAGTTGGTGTTGCTCATCAAGTTAGAAAAGGTTTCAAAGCCATCTCTAAAGATTTTGGACTCCACCAATTCACAGTCAGACAGATTGTGTACAAATGGAGGAAATTCAAGACCACTATTACCCTCTCCAGGAGTGGTCCACCAACAAAGAACACTCTAAAAGCAAGACGTTTAAAAGACCACTAGGTTTCAAAGGACTGCAGGCTAACTTCACATTGGCTAATGTTAATGTTTATGAGCCCATCATCAGGAGAACACTGAACAACCATGGTGTGCATGGCCGAGTTGCAAGGAGAAAGCCAAAAGAACATTGCTGCCCATCTGCAGTTTGCTAAAGATCATGCGGACAAGCCAGAGAAATACTGGAGAAATGTTTTGTGGATGGATGAGACCAAAATAGAACATTTTGGTTTAAATGATCAGCGTTATGTTTGGAGAAAGAAAACACTGCATTTCAGCATAAGAACCTTACCCCAGCTGTGAAACATGGTGGTGGTAGTATCATGGTTTAGGTGCATCTGGTCCAGGACGGCTTGCCATCATTGATGGAACAATGAATTCTGAATTAAACCAGCAAATTCTGAAGGAAAATGTCAGGATATCTGTCCGAGAACTGAATCTCAAGAGAAAGTGGGTCATGCAGCAAGACAACGACCCGAAGCACACAAGTAGTTCTACCAAAGAATGGTTAAAGAATAACAAAGTTAATGTTTTGGAATGACTGAAAATTTAGTCAATGAGTGAAATACCGGACCTGAATTCAATTGAAATATTGTGGAAGGACCTGAAGCAAGCAGTTCATAGGAGGAAACCCACCAACATCACATAGTTGAAGTGATTCTGTACTGAGGAATGGGCTAAATTCCTACAAGCCATTGTGCAGGACTGATCAGCAGTTACAAGAAACGTTGCATGCAGTTATTGCTGCAAAAGGGGGTTAGACCAGATACTGAAAGCAAAGATTCACATACTTTTGCCACTCACAAATATTTAACACAGGATAATTTTTCTCAATAAATAAATGACAAAGTATATATTTTTGTCTCCTTTGTTTGATTGGATTCTCTTTGTCTACTTTCAGGATTTGTGTGAAAATCTAAATATGTTTGGGTCATATTTATGCAGAAATATAGAAAATTCTAAACGGTTCACAAACTTTCAAGCAGCACTGTATATACTAATCTAACACATAAACATACGCACTCATGCATCCACACCAGTTGCAGAAAGAGAGAAAGTGAGGAAAGAATGAGTTTAGAAGAGTGAAAATATGAAATCCAAAGTTTATAGCAATATATGCAATTGCATAGACCTGAACAACCATCAATCATCTAATTAACCCTCACATTGAGTCTCTCAATGAGGCTATAAACTTTATATTAAATGTACCAGTTCAGCTAGAATCTGGAGGTTGTACTTGCTTGCCTTTGTGTTAAGGGATTAACACAAAGGCAAGCAAGCCAACTCTGAAGTTGCGGAGTTGTGGGCTGGTTGAAGTTTTAGACGGGCACTCGAGGTCAGACTCGGAGACACAGCATTGCGGCAAAACTTAACTCAGAACACGAAACTCTCAATGAAAAAGAAAAGAAATTAAAGTAGAAGCCAGCAAGAAGAGTGATGAGACTAGATGGCATTTCTCCTCATGGTTTTTTTTTTTCGGACCTCTGCTTGGAAGAAAATATAGAGGGCACGCCTTGGAACTTTAATTGAATACCCCTGACTTACACTCTTAAAAATAAAGGTGCTTCAAAAGGTTCTTCAAGCGATGCCATAGAAGAACCATTTTTGGTTCCACAAAGAACCATTCAGTCAAAGGTTCTTTAAAGAACCATCTCTTTCTTACCTTTTTATAATCTGAAGAACCTTCTTTCACCACAAAGAACCTTTTGTGAAACAGAAAGGTTCTTCAGGTGTTAAAGGTTCTTTATGGAACCTTTTAGACAAAAAGGTTCTTCTATGGCATCGTGAAGCACCTTTATTTTTAAGAGTGTATATAAAAAATAAATACTTTATTTGTATGGTTTTGTAATATATGTGTCTTATATTTCCTTGTGTGGTAGATCGGACTCTTATTATAGAATTTCATTACAGAAAAACTGTTTTGAACATGGTAATGGATTAAAACATAGCCTTTAAATAACAGGCTGGATATACAATAACCTTACATCTTAACACCGCTTTTTTTATATATAAAGCAGATCATAGAACATTTTGTCTATAGCCTATAAAACAGCTTCATAAATAAGAAAGATTTCAATACATGAAGATTCAAATCAAGTGTGTTCATAGAGGTTTCCATGGGCCAATGAGAATAAATCTAGATTTAAATAAAAAAAGGCACAACATTGTCAGACCTGACGTTTTATTCTTATCCAAAACAACTATATGTGACATGAGTGTGATACATACATACACTACCAGTCAAAAGTTTTTGAACAGTAATATTTTTTATGTTTTTTAAAGAAGTCTCTTCTCACCAAGCCTGCATTTATTTGATCCAAAATACAGCAAAAGCAGTATTATTGGGAAATGTTTTTACTATTTAAAATAACTGCTTTCTATTTAAATATATATTAAAATGTAATTTATTTCTGTGATCAAAACTCAATTTTCAGCATCATTACTCCAGTCTTCAATGATACATGATCCTTCAGAAATCATTCTAATATGCTGATTTTCTGTTCAAGAAACATTTATTATTATTATTATTATTATTATTATTATAATCAAAATTTAAAACAGTTGAGTACACATTTTGATTCTTTGATGAATAGAAAGATCCAAAAATCAGCATTTATTTGAAATAAAAAGCTTTTGTAACATTATACACTACCCAATTCAAAAGCTTGGAGTCAGTAGAATTTAGTTTTTGATTTTTGGGAAAGAAATTATAGAAATTAATACTTTTATTTAGCAAGGATGCTTTAAACTGATCAAAAGTGATGATAAAGACATTCATAATGTTTCAAAAGATTTCCATTTCAGATAAATGCTGTTCTATTCATCATCTGAAAAATTCTACTCAGCTGTTTTCAACATAATAAAAATAATAAATGTTTTTTTAGCAGCAAATCAGAATATTTGAATGATTTCTAAAGGATCATGTGACTTGAGTAATGATGCTAAAAATTAAGCTTTGAAATCACAGAAATAAATTACATTTTTAAATATATTCAAATAGAAAACAGTTACTTTAAATATTAAAATATTTCACAATGTTACTGCTTTTGCTGTATTTTGGATCAAATAATAGCCTAATACTGTTCTAAAACTTTTGACTGGTAGTATATATCATATATAGCCTATATATATATAAATGGTGGAGGGCCGTCTGGATATCCAGCCCTGTATCTGTCATAAACGTTATCAATGCTGTCAATAACAGAAGCTTTTAACACTAGTACACACAGATCTGTAGAACAAGTAGGTTATAGAATTAAATGAAATACGCAAAAACTAGCCACGAAGAAGTCTATGCCATGTCATTCAGTATAGTTAAATTTTCACAAATCATGAACTTTCATAAGAGCACTAGACAAAGTTATTGTACTTATGTATTGTTGCAATAAACAACTGATAAAATTATCCACCATTAAATATAGTAAAGTATTAACAAATTTTGATGCAATAAATAGGGTATGATTTAAAAATAATCATCCCTCCAAAACAGAGAAAAAAATCTTCTACATGTCTGTCTCCTTTAAAGTGTTTATAGTGTATATAATGAGTTGTATTTGTG
>NW_015505771.1:0-18857 GCF_001515645.1 Sinocyclocheilus grahami | reverse complement strand
CCACCCCCATCCCCCCCCCCCCCCCTTTATATTGTTTCTACATTATTTTGGAGGTTCAATGTGAAATTACGTATACAATTACAGAAAAACGTGTGAATAATTAGTTTTTTATTTTATTTAAATCGATTCACAGACAGCACTAATGTTAACCTTTTATAGATGTTGGTGTTGATAATATTAGTTCATTTTACTGCTGAATATGCATTTAAATTTAATTTCAAATTTTATAGGCCCCTCAGAAAGAGATTGGGATGGCCACCCACCCCCTTGGCCCCCTTCAAAATTTCAATTCGATAATCTGGCCCTCAAATGAAACTAATTGATTTAGCTTTTTTTTTTTTGTTATTTTGGCCTGGTCGATCCCTTTGTTTCTGAATTTCTTTGTCATTTGTAAATCAATCTGTTTTCTGTTTTGAAAATACACTTATACACTTATGTTGTGGCTACAATGTATATATTTATAATGGGCGGTCAAAGTGCAAAAAGTCTTTGCTCTTTAAAGGTAGTTTGAGGACTGCATATTTAGCAGGTTCTCATTCCTTGAGGAAGCCACACCAAATGATGCCAGTTAGTCATATGCCTACAGACACAGAGGCTGCACTCTGAGCACACAGCATGGGCAGATGCCAGGCAACACTTCATACATGCAGTCATAATGTGTCAAGCTGTAATAAAAAAATTAAAAAAAAAAAACACACATATTTTCCAGTTTATAAAACCTTTTGAGTCTTAAATAGAAATGTAATTATATTGAAACTACATAAAAAAACATGTTAGACCAACAAAATACCTCCAAATATTGTCCTAACTAGTTATCTGAACAAATGATTTGTGGGCTTCCCAGCAAGCACTGCAGCATGAATAAATTATGCGGTTATAGGATTATTGTATTTGCTGACTTTATATGAATTTTTATTGTTGTTTTGTCAGGATTGTTAGTTATTTGTTGTGTAAAGAGCTAATATTTTACATTATTGTCATGTCAAGTGTTGCCTATGTACAACCTTTTGATTATACCAGAAAACTTTGTTTTGTAAGGCGATCATAGTTCACTTTACATATTAAGTGTCATTTAAGACCTACAGTGGGTACGGAAAGTATTCAGACCCCCTTAAATTTTTCACTCTTTGTTATATTGCAGCCATTTGCTAAAATCATTTAAGTTAATTTTTTTTCCTCATTAATGTACGCACAGCACCCCATATTGACAGAAAAACACAGAATCGTTGACATTTTTGCAGATTTATCAAAAAAGAAAAACTGAAATATCACATGGTCCTAAGTATTCAGACCCTTTGCTCAGTATTTAGTAGAAGCACCCTTTTGATCTAATACAGCCATGAGTCTTTTTGGGAAAGATGCAACAAGTTTTTCACACCTGGATTTGGGGATCCTCTGCCATTCCTCATTGCAGATCCTCTCCAGTTCTGTCAGGTTGGATGGTAAACGTTGGTGGACAGCCATTTTTAGGTCTCTCCAGAGATGCTCAATTGGGTTTAAGTCAGGGCTCTGGCTGGGCCATTCAAGAACAGTCACAGAGTTGTTGTGAAGCCACTCCTTCGTTATTTTAGCTGTGTGCTTAGGGTCATTGTCTTGTTGGAAGGTAAACCTTTGGCCCAGTCTGAGGTCCTGAGCACTTTGGAGAAGGTTTTCGTCCAGGATATCCCTGTACTTGGCCGCATTCATCTTTCCCTTGATTGCAACCAGTCGTCCTGTCCCTGCAGCTGAAAAACACCTCCACAGCATGATGCTGCCACCACCATGCTTCACTGTTGGGACTGTATTGGACAGGTGATGAGCATTGCCTGGTTTTCTCCACACATACCGCTTAGAATTTAGGCCAAAAAGTTCTCATCAGACCAGAGAATCTTATTTCTCACTATCTTGGAGTCCTTCAGGTGTTTTTTCATGTGTCTTGCACTGAGGAGAGGCTTCCGTCGGGCCACTCTGCCATAAAGCCCCGACTGGTGGAGGGCTGCAGTGATGGATGACTTTCTACAGCTTTCTCCCATCTCCCGACTGCATCTCTGGCGCTCAGCCACAGTGATCTTTGGGTTCTTCTTTACCTCTCTCACCAAGGCTCTTCTCTCAGTTTGGCCGGACGGCCAGCTCTAGGAGGGGTTCTGGTCGTCCCAAACGTCTTCCATTTAAGGAATGGATGCCACTGTGCTCTTGGGAACCTTAAGTGCAGCAGAAATTTTTTTGTAACCTTGGCCCGATCTGTGCCTTGCCACAATTCTGTCTCTGAGCTCTTCAGGCAGTTCCTTTGACCTCATGATTCTCATTTGCTCTGACATGCACTGTGAGCTGTAAGGTCTTATATAGACAGGTGTGTGGCTTTCCTATTCAAGTCCAATCAGTATAATCAAACACAGTTGGACTCAACTGAAGGTGTAGAACCATCTCAAGGATTATCAGAAGAAATGGACAGCACCTGAGTTAAATATATGAGTGTCACAGCAAAGGGTCTGAATACTTAGGACCATGTGATATTTCAGTTTTTCTTTTTTAATAAATCTGCAAAAATGTCAACAATTCTGTGTTTTTTCAACAGTTCATGGGGTGCAGTGTGTACATTAATGAGGAAAAAAAATTAACTTAAATGATTTTTGCAAATGGCTGCAATATAACAAAGAGTGAAAAATTTAAGGGGGTCTGAATACTTTCCGTACCCACTGTATATATAATAGATTAATTTGTTGTGTCACTTATTGAATTTGCTGAACAAGAAATCAGTTGTTGTCTTGACAAATTTATTGGCTAAATGAGGCATTTTGCATTTAGTGAACAAACAAATTCACATTGAAAAAACAAAGTAGTGTTACTTAATACAGTTAAGACAATAGAGAGAACTTCTGAATGCATCACGTTGCCTTGGATTTTTAACTTTTCTCGACAATTAATTTTTTACAGTGACATCACCTAAGATGAGTTTCATTTTCTCCATAGTTCTGTGTAACAGTTAATAAGTTACAAACTTGTTCAATAGACTATACCATTGATTTGTTCAGGTTACCCATTTTCCAGCAATTACAATAAATGAGGCAATCAAGCTTCAACAGAAAACTGTAAAAGCACCAAAAAGTCACATAAAAATTCTTATGATTTGTGGTTTTTATCTTCTGAAATGTCTTCCAAGAACGTACAATGCAATGGAACAATAAACCCGTTTTCTGCTATTGATGTCTATTCTGGGCTTAATTGTGCCCAGAATTGTTCCTGTTGGGAACAAAGAATGGCTATTCATTTTTTGTTGTTGTCCTGTAACTTAAACTGGGGAGGAGAATTCATGATATAATTGAGCACTTAAATACTTGACTTGTTTTTCTGAAAGTCTATTCATTCTCAGGTGATAACAAGAACCCTGCTGACTAAGTGCTGCCATTATTTTAATCCTTACAAAGGGATTTACTGGCATGCAAGAAATACCCTTTTCCTAAGAGAATACTGCATTGTAGATTATGGGAGGCACTTCCAGTTTGGGGAAGTTCCACTCAAAAAGACAAATCACTTCGAAACTCTGGAATAATCTACCTTTATATATTAGACAGGCCCAAACACTTGCTGTCTAAATCTAGTTAAAAAACTTACTTTTACAGTTTGCCGTTTAACACAGTGTGAGAGCTGTTCGCTTTATAGTGTTGTTGTTGTTGATTTTCTATTATTGTTATATTTTATTCATGTTTGTACAGCACTTTGGTAAACACTTGTTGTTTTAAGAAAGTGCTTTATAAATAAACTGTGACTTTGACCAAAATAGGTGTAAAAAAGTCTCTTGAACCTGCATTAACAAAATACATTTTAAGTTAATCATTCCTCATAGTCACACTCCCTGTTTTAAAGGGGCCATATGATGCGATTTCAATTTTTCCACTCACTCTAACCCCTGGCCTCCGCTCACTCTAGCCGCCGGCCAAAACTACTTTGTTTGGTCTTCCAAAAGAGGACACGACTAGAAATCAGTGGTTAAGTTGTATTTACAACACTGTTCCAGAACAGTTCAACCCAAATATTCAGATGTGTGCAGCACATTTTATGGAGGACTGTTTCCTGATCCTGGTAGAGTAGACCACAATGCCGGCTATTCTGACTCACAGACTGTAAGTACGTTTTTATATATAAAGAATTTGCCACTGACAATTCAAACGCGAGTTTTGAACAGTGTAGAGTAGCGTTTGTTGTTTGTCATTTCTCCGATCACAAATGCAGACATGGTTTTATGTTTACGCGGCGCGATGCAATGCGTAAAAAGACAGTATAAGGCATTATAATCTGTAATTATGTCCCCACTGGATGCAACAAATGCCTCGTTTATAATGGGTTTTAATGTTTTTGTATCGTCGCTCCGGCCGGACAGGGCATCACAGTATGGTAAGGGGCATAACATTTCTGTCACATGCTTGAGGTATTCGACCAATCACAATGCTGGCCAATCTGAGCACACCTCGCTTTTCAGACCGATGAGCTTTGTAAAAATCGACGCATTTCAGAAAGGCGGGGCATAGAGGAGAAACAATAATGTACAGTATGTGAAAAATAATGTGTTTTTTTAACCTTAAACCGCATAAACACATTTCATTACACCAAATACACAAAATAATGTGTTCTTTTTAGCAACATCATATGACCCCTTTAATAAGCTAAGAGCTATAAATACTATTAAGTGTTTGTGCTAGTCAACTAACGTTCTACACTATTTGTATGACACAATCAAATAAACAAGCTCTTGATTAATCAAGTTATGCCGTGGTAACATGGGTCATATGGTTTAAACTATGATTTATTTTTTTCATTTTTACCTGAACTTGGTGTAGTAATTAACCAGAAAAAAATAAAAATAGCACTTCATGAACAAAAGGAAACATCCAGAGAACTTGTTTTGCTTTTTTAGTACATTTAATTTGCACAGTTGGATGTTCTTATGTTATGTTTATGCATACTGAATAATAGACTGTTGTTTCAACAACAGGAAAAAAGAAATGTCACTCACACTGCCAATAAAAATATCCCACATTAATAAAGAAACATAACATTGTGTAGTAAGCATGAGAAACCCCTGACAAAACAGCATTATTTCCTTTACTATTATTTGCTTTAATTGCTGTCTATTAAATGGCATGGCTGTAAGGTGAGAAATAAAGTTATTATAAATTTTCATTGTGAAAAAATTATCTTCAAATCACAGTAGATAAGTGTCTGTGTAATATATGTTTTTACTAGGTTAAATCACCAAACAGCACCAAAAAAAAAAAAAAATCCACTAACAATAAATTAGGAATATGAGGGGAAAAAGGAATCTGCAATACATACTAACAAAAATCCCCAGATTTACAATCTACCTCAGTGTAGTAAACATGTCCAGTCTTCATAGATAAAAAATACAGGTACCCGGAAACTTACTCAAGTAAGTTTAAGTAACATGACAAATAAACATTACTGATATTAAATCTAGTCAAAGGGATTGTTTGCCCAAAAATTAAAATTCTGTCATTGTGTTAAGCAGAGGAAAGAATCACATGCAGGTTTGGATCAACATGAGGGTGAATAAATAGTGACATAATTTTTTATTTTTGGGTGAACTATCCCTTTAAGTATGATAAGTACAAGTCAGTTTTATAAATAAGCTTACTGGCACAGCTATGCCAATGTTGAGGTACTGGATTTAGGATATGTAAGAGTTAACTCAAGAGAACTGCTCTGAGTGAGGATCCTACTTCAGTGGATGAAACAGCAAAGCAAACAAAGGGAATAAAGTCACATCTACACAACCAACACCATGAGTAAATGTAAACGGTACCGCAGTTCATTATTATTTGACCTTTGAAGGTCGTATTTGGTATTACAAATACGAACTGTTGCAGAAAAGTCATGAGAGCGCTATCAAATGTTATCGCATGTAACTTCATAAGCATTACACAATGTGTTAAAAATATAGGCTATCAAAATGATTTATATGCTAAAGCACATTAAAGTTTACATGAACAGCTGCTTCTCTGTAAAAATGAATAGGACAGTCTGGAGAAATGTAGGCTGTCAGAGTAACAGTATTCATTTTCTCCTCCAAACAAGGAAAGTAAAATGTAATATAAACATAAATATTCAACGAAAGCAGAAATATCCCAGGACTCATAAGTATCCTACAATTATTTGTACTTTGTTACAATACAGCACTGTACTTCATAATACACACCTTTTACTCCTCTTTTTTCAGCAATCATTTTGCATAGAGAATCCTACTTCATTCTTATATATTGCACAATCTCACACAAAAAAAGCTACAAATGCTATCCGTGAATTGGTACCCTTTTAAAAGGTACTAATATGTACCATTTAAGACACTAATATCCACCCTTTAGGGGTAAATAAGGTACAAATGTATACCTTTTGGAAAGGTACCGCCCCAGGGACAATTTTTCCATCTTTTTGTCTGAGAGGGCACTAAATTCCCCTGGTAAAATTAGATTTTAAAGAGAATATAGATGTTTCTATTTCTATATACTGAGAAGCACTCTCAGGTTGCTTAAAAACAAAAAGATCATGAAGATTATAATCACCATTGCTGAGAAAGGAATCAACCACCCTTTACATTTAAAGTGCAATAGACCACATAATTTTAAAAAGGCAATAATTTTGCCATGTTTTAGAACTTTCACCATGTTTAAAAAATCATTCTTGTAAAGCAATCTTAATCACATTAATTCCAGCAAGCTATTATGTTTCCCTTTTAAAGTAATCACACACCCTATTAATTTATAAGAGTTTATAAGGATTTTGTCCTTCCACATTGCAAACGTGGGTTTTGTATTTCATTCCACATCACAAAAATCATGTGCGGCGGGAATCTGTGGACTAAAATGATTTCTCTGTAATAACAAGGGTGAAATTTGTCTACGTTCGCAGCAGGGATAAGCAGACCAGCGGTCCTTACACCAAGGTGGGATGTAGGTTTGAGGCCAGCCTTTTGCAAACACATTCCCATGTAAACATCATCAATGGGCAGCAGATCTATAGAGTGAGACATTTTGTAGATTGTTTTGGCCGTGAAGCCGGAGAGAAGAAAGCCTCCTCCGCCACAGTATGGAGGATAACTTTCAGACTCCTGAACCTGCACCGGGACAAAGTATTTACTTGAAGGATGTCTGATAGGACCTACGTTCTGGATGAGGTGACCTGTAAAGAGATGTTTACTTCCATCGTTGCCCTTCTGACCATGAAGATACTCAACCATGTTAAACGTATTAGCAAAGATGTCATCGTCTCCATTTAAAAGAAATCTGGTGTGTGGGCACCATCTTTCCATCCACTCAAAGAAAAGGATCTGCTTCATTGTGAGATTAAAGAAAGAATCATTGAATTCCCACTGTAAAATGTCCTTGTTCTCACTGTTCTCCAGCTTCAATAGATTATTCAACCTGTGCTTCTCAAAGCCAGTTCTGCTTGTTCCGATTATGAAGACTCTCCGGATCCACACACCTTTGTGCAGTCTTTCCTTAGCCCATGTTTTCCGCAGAACTTCTCGTCGTTCGTAATTCTCTGGAGAACTCTTGATGACGAGCAGAAGGAAGACATCTGCAGAGTATTGGGGTCCGCCACACTTATTAGGCACGTCAAGAAGCATGGGAAAACTCCTACAGTGTTGGTAAAGCAGGAAGTCTTGAATATGATTTGGCAGAGTAGAAAATCCATTCACATCATAAGCAGACATATTCTGCTGACAACCCGAAGACAAAGGTTGGAGAGTTTCGAATCTGGGCAAATCGTCTTTGCTCTTCAGTGTCACATCATTTTCAAAATCGTTTTTGTTCATGAAAGTGACCAGGCACACAACACCTGTCAGAAGTAACGCTATCATCAGAAAGTTTTTCCTTCTCATCTTTGCACCTGTTTAAGAACAAAGACACAATTCATAATTAATGTTACTCAAATACAAAAGTGTTTGAACTTTGCCAAAAACTTCAGAACATGAATGAGAATCACAGTACAACACATTTGGGAATAATTACAAAATAATTTTTACTAACACTTAGATTTAAAAAATAAATAGCCTTCCTGATAACGTTCGGGGTTCAGACACACTCTCTGTTTAAATCTAGGGTAAAGACATATCTCTTTGGCCAAGCATTCAAATAATGCATCTCATATCTGATCAAATGCACATTATTATTCTTTAGCTTGGGTTAAACAAATACATTTTGCTTGGTTGGAACAGCAGCTACGCTAATTATGTCTCTATTTGTTTATCTGTTTCTGCCACAGGATTGACATCCCGTGGTAACTAGGATTTACACAAGCTTCAGTCTGGATCCAGAACACCTGAGAAGAGATGATGCCAACACCTCAGAGGACCTCAGATGATGCCAACCCTGAAACAACATACAGAACTACCAAATTTTGCTATAAGTTTGATTGCATCATATAATAATTGCTGTTAATAGTGTTCATCGTCTGTTTGATTACGTCTTTAATTGTTTTTTCTGTACATTTCTGCCATATGTACATTAACTGACAGTCACCACTGATAAGCTACTACTAAATATTGTAGAAACTTAATTTGCTGTAAAGTTGCTTTGCAATGATTTGTATCGTGAAAAGTGCTATACAAATATACGTGAATTGAATTGAAAAATAAACTTGAAAAACAAAAGTGTATGTATGTGTGTTTGTTAGGGCGTTCAGCAGACCCGCCGTTGACACGGGGGACAGGGGGGGTCATGACCCCCGCAGTTTGGAAAAGACAGCAATCGCCCCCCGCACTTTTGATAAGGGAAAATTATGACTGCCGGTCGAGCTAGTGACTTTTCGCACCGGAATAGCCCCACGTGTTTCACTCTGCACACAGCGCTTTAATCTGCCAGTGTGTTTACACTAAGGATTAGCGCCTCTCGCAGCTCTTTGATCTTGTGCTTTCACTATGAAAGTGTCAGTCTATCCCTGCTGCGCTCGCGGATCATCTTCTTCAATGAAGTTGGCCCCGCCTCCCCTGCTCTTGCGTTTCTCCCCTCCCAGCTACCTTGAAGAAGAAACAGCGAACTCGCGGGTTTGAGCGATCAACCTTGAGTGAATTTATGCTGGCACAGTCCCCGCGTTTCACTCTCCATGCTGCACTTTGATCTGCCAGCGCGATAGTCTGTCGCGGCTCTCCTTCAATGAAGGCGGCCCCTCCCCTCGTCCACTATGAGCGGAGCAGAGAGAATGCATGCAGCACTTTTGATCTGCCGGTGTAAGGATCATCAATACCCTCTTCTAATGAATGGTTTTATCTTCTTAGGCAGATTGAAAGAAAAGGCTGTCACTATGATTATCACTGACAGCTTCAGACTCTGGATGCGTCTGGACCACACCCATGGGGGTTGACTGCTCTTGCTTCGAAAGCATCAAGTCTAGCGCCCCCGAATGGCCTCTGTCATGCCTCCAAGCACCTTGTGCAGCTCCGGGTGCTGACGGCAATGTGTTTGTGGTAAATACTGTTGTGAACACTGGGCCCGTTCAAATAGCGCCCACACAACCGATTGCTGTTATAGCAAGAGAAATAAAACACAAACATTTTCAAAAGAGAGAAAATGTTCTCTTCCTCTTATCACTAGCATCAGGTCCCCACTAGGCTGCCTGTCGCTCGAACCAATCAAACCCCTCGCCACACGGGCCGAGGCCTGGCAGGCCATCCCCGGAGTGTCAGACTGGGTTTTGGGGATAGTAAAACGAGGTTATAAACTTCAACTCGCTCGAAGATCCCCGTGATTCAGCGGCGTGGTTTCCACCTCGGTTCAGAGCAAGGACACACACGTCCTGCGCACCGAGGTGATGAATTTGCTGGCGGCTCAGAGCGAATCAGGTTTCTACAGCTGATACTTCCTCATCCCCAAAAAAGGATGGTGCCCTGAGACCCATCCTTGATTTCAGATACCTGAACCGCGGCCTCATAAAAATTGAAACAGATCCTCTCACAATTATGCTCAGGGGACAGGTTCTTTTCACTGGATCTGAAAGATGCCTACTTTCACATCCAGATAGCCCCCCACCACAAGAGATTCTTGAGATTCGCCTTCAAGGGATTGGCTTATCTATACGCGGTCCCTCCCCTTGGACTGTCCCTAGCTTCTCGCACTTCTACGAAGTGCATGGATGCGGCTCTTTCCCCGGCTGAGACAGACGGGAATCCACATTCTAATTACCTCGATGACTGGCTCATTATGGCCCAGTCGAAGGACGAGCTACTATCCCACATATCCTTACTCCTTAGACACTTATAGTGCCTGGGACTCAGGTTCAACTTTGCCAAGAGTGCGCTGTCCCCCAGCCAACGGATATCGTTCCTGGGAACAGTTCTCGACTCAGCCCGAATGAGGGCGGTAGTCACGCCAGATCGTGCACTGGCTATTCGGAAGCTCGCGGCCTCATTCGAAATTGGAGCCCTCTCAAGGCATTTCAGAAGATGTTGGGCCTCATGGCCTCAGCGTCTCCAGTACTTTAGCTGGGCCTGCTTCGCATGCGGCCCCTTCAGTACTGGCTGAAACCACGAGTTCTGTCCCACGCCTGGTGCCATGGACGCATGCGTGTCATAAATCACCATGGCAGTCTCTCCTCGAAGCGCCTCTTCATTCTGGTAGAGTGCCTCCTGGAATGGGCTCAGCTAAACTTGCGTTCGCTGAGAGCAGCACATGTGCCAGGCAGGTTGAACCAGGGAGCAGACAGGCTATCCCGGAGCAATGTGCCCTCAGAAGAGTGGATGCTCCACACACATACGGTTCAGAGAATCTGGGAGATCTTCGGCAAGGCAAAAGTCGACCTCTTCGCCTCAGAAGACAACTCTCACTGCCCAATTTACTTTTCGAAGGACAAGGATGCATTGGCCCACGACTGGCCCAACCTCCTCCTTTACACTTTCCCCCCCAATCGCCATGATCCCACATGTAATCAGGCAAATCAAGGAACGGAAACACAAGGTTCTGCTGGTGGCCCCGCTCTGGAGGACCAAACACTGGTTCGCAGAGCTGTCTCAGCTGCTTATAGCAGCCCCGTGGCCCATTCCCCTGAGACGAGACCTCCTCTCTCAGGCGAACAGAACGATATGGCACCCCCAGCCCGAACTGTGGGCTCTGCACCTCTGGCCTCTCGATGGGAGCCTACGGACCTCTCTGAGAGCGTGCTAAACACAATATCTCAGGCTAGAGCACCCTCTACAAGGCGGCTCTATGCCCTTAAATGGTCTGGCTTCTCCGCCTGGTGTATGGCCCGCGGCACAGACCCAATTTCCTGCGACATATCTCTGATATTGTCCTTCCTGCAGGAGCTGTTGGATAAGGGTCAATCCCCTTCCACGCTCAAGGTCTATTTAGCAGCCAAACACGCTCCTATAGTTGGCCAGTCAGTGGGCAGGAACAACCTAGTTGTTCACTTTTTTGAAAGGGTCTAGGAGGCTCAACCCGCCTCGCCCTGTCACCGTCCCTACATGGGACCTGCCCACGGTGTTTAGGGCTCTTAAGAGCCCTCCTTTCGAGCCGCTACAGTCCATTGACCTAAAAACCTCTCTGCTACTGGCGTTAACATCGGTAAAAGCGTATGGGTGATCTGCAGGCAGTGCCGGCCCTACCTAATAAGCGATATATGTAACTGCATAGGGCCCCCGTGGCCACCAGGGGGCCCCGTGTCAGGAGTTCAGACAGAAATCATGGGAGTAAGGTGAGATGATGGTGGAGATGGCAACAGCAGAGCTGAGCTGGAGCGTTCTCTGAAGCTGAACTTCCATAGGAATTAATTAAAAACTTTCATGGACACGTACCGTAAGTGTCTGACAAATCTTGTAGAATGCAATACGCGCTCAGCACCTCCGGTCCCGATCGCGAAATCGAAACTAAAAAGGATGCATGCGCGCATTCAAACGCAATTTCATTACCAGCAGTTTGAGAGCGGCTGCGGCTCCCTGATGCATGCAAATTAGGCTGCATACAATATCTAGGCTGTAATTAGTATGCACACTATAATAGGATGTGCAGTTATAACCATCTCTTAGCTCTGTATCATGCTTGAAGAAAATGTTGGTTTCTTTTTGCGCTTTGATTTGAATATTGAGAGAGTAGCCTACTTTGATTATGGTTGCACTTAATAAGACTAAGAAAGACGGTTTCTTTTTTTTAATGATCAATTTGTGGAAAAAAGTTCAGATAGGAGGTCAAACATTCTAAAAACTCATAGCCTGCAAGTACAATTCTATAGGTCTGAAGAGACTCATGAAATCATACAGAAGAGAAGTCAGTCAGTTGAGTTTGTGGCTAAATCTTTTACAGTGCTTGAGTATTCTCTGTTATTGCATATAATAATTCATACTCAGAAAGCAGAACTGAGATGGCATTTATTGCAAGATTAGTTAAAACATTACAATGCACCTGCAGACTATTTTTCCAGGCATGTTTTTCATCATTGAAGATTTCTTAAAATAGTGTAAAAATCTTGTCTAGTCTCATTCTTGTGAACCCTATCGCTCAGATGTCTGCCTTCACTTTAATGTTGCTTAAATCGGTTTCAACATGTGTTTACACTTATATTTGATTATTTTTGCATTTTGGACTGTCATGCCAGCCCAGAAAATTTATTATTTTTCTATTATTATTATTATACTTGTAACGGGGCTGACGAGACATGAGACGTGTGGATCCATCTGCAGGCTTTATAAGTTCACAAACGGCCTCCATAACCGTGACAGGACAGGATGAGGATTCCCCGACGGCCTCCATAGCCGTGACAGGACAAGCAGGGAGTTCGTAAACGGCCTCTATAGCCGTGACAGGACAGACAAAGAGTTTCCAGACGACCTCCTTGGCCGGAACAATACAGACAGAGAGTTCATAGACGGCCTCCTTGGCCAGAACAGAACAGACAGAGAGTTCATAGACGGCCTCCTTGGCCGGAACTGGCCAGGCAGAGAGTTCATAGCCGGCCTCCTTGGCCGGAACTGGCCAGGCAGAGAGTTCATAGCCGGCCTCCTTGGCCGGAACTGGCCAGGCAGAGAGTTCATAGCCGGCCTCCTTGGCCGGAACTGGACAGGCAGAGAGGTCATAGACGGCCTCCTTGGCCAGAACAGAACAGACAGAGAGTTCATAGGCAGCCTCCTTGACCGGAACAGAACAGACAGAGAGTTCATAAACGGCCTCCTTGGCCCGAACAGAACAGACAGAGAGTTCATAGACAGCCTCCTTGGCCGGAACTGGACAGGCAGAGAGTTCATAGGCGGCCTCCTAGGCCGGAACAGGACGAGCAGAGAGTTCACAGACGACCTCCTTGGCCGGAACAGAACAGGCAGAGAGTTCATAGACGGCCTCCTTGGCCGGAACAGGACGAGCAGAGAGTTCATAGACGACCTCCGACGTGACTCTGGACGAACAGTTGAGATGTGACGAGACTCTGGACGAACAGCTGAGACATGGTGAGACTCTAGAAGATCAGCTGTGACGTAACGAGGCTCTGGCAGCTCAGCTGAGACTTGACTGGACTCATGATGATCAACTGCGCCTTGACTTGACTCATGAGGATCAGCTGTGACTTGACTTGTCTCATGAGGATCAGCTGCGACTTGACTCATGAAGATCAGCTGCGACCTGACTTGACTCATGACTATCAGCTGTGACTTGACTCATAAATATCAGCGGTGACTTGACCAGACTCAGGATAATAAACTGTGACTCGGTTTGACTCATGACGATCAACTGTGACTAGACTTGACTCGGGAAGATTAGCTGTGGCTTGACTGAACTCAGGAAGAACAGCTGTGACTAAACTTGACTCATGATAATGAATTGTAACTTGACCTGACTCATGATGATCAACCGTGGCTTGACTAGATGCTGTTGTGTCCGCCATCTTGTGAGGGTGCTCTGCTGTCGCCGCCATCTTGCAATCAGGCTCCGCTTCTGCCGCCATTTTGTGAGCGTGCTCTGGTACAGCCACCACTTCAGTCACACACATTGTGTCGCGTTCTTCCTCCGCGACACCCACAGTAAACAAAGATCCGACAGTCAACAGAGCATAATCCATGAACTGAGCGAGTGATGAACGTGGACCCTTGCGTCTAAGCTTAGCCCTCAGAGGTTGATTTATGCCATCGCAGAAAAACTATATTAATAAACAGTCTGGTAACTCAGAATAGTGAGCGATGGCTAAAAACTCTCGGATATGGTTCTCCAATGATCGTGGACCCTGTTTAAGGGCTAACAAAATCCTTGCTGTGTCCATACCTGGCCAATGTTCCTCAGAAAAGCTGCTGGGTCCTTGTAGGGCTGAGTATTCTGTAACGGGGCTGACGAGACATGAGACGTGTGGATCCATCTGCAGGCTTTATTCAAGAGACGTGGTAAACAGGCAGGGTCAAAACAATGGCAAACAGGTATATGGCGGGCAAAACACAAGAATAGTCCCAGGGCTAGCGTAGGTCACCTATCAGCAGACAGAATCACAGGGGCGAGACGAGAGGGAGAAATCCAAGAAAACAGGCAAAGATCAGAAACCACAAAAACAGGCAAGGCAAAACAAGGAAAACACGGAGACTCGGAAAGGGGTACAGGCTAAACAATACTCAGCAGAGAAAGGTGGTTAGAGTGGGTGTTATATAGTGAGTGAGGTGATTAGAAACAGCTGTGTGCAATCAGTGCAGTGTGCAAATCGTGCAAAGAATGATGGGATATGTAGTCCGGGGTGCTATGCAACAGTTTGTGTTGTGCGAGAGTCAATGAAATGGAAAGGGTGACCTCTGGTGGTGAATAAACGGAAGTCCATAGACCGAATTCGTGACAATACTGTTCTCTAACACAATTTTCATAACCAGGTGTTTTTGCTTTAAGCATTAATCTCACTGAATTTTGATATATTTCTCTTAAGCAATCGTTAAACTCTTTAATTTTTAAATTTTAAACTCTTTAGTTTTAAAAGTTTGCTTAAATGGGTTGTTTTTTCAGCCCATGCATTGCATTTTCAGTGTCACACAATATAAAAAATTAAAATAATTAATATTGTCATAATTTAAAATGTATTTGTCTTACATGGACCCATTGTTATAAACACTGCTTTGTTATTAGATTTATTTATTTATTTTTATTTTTGAGCTAAATCTCAAAATTGTCCTATGGTGTGACTGCCTCAAGGATGTTCCATAAATTACAACTTTTATAAATTAAAAAGAAAAGCATACAATTGTTAATATAAACCTCAGGCATAATTTTACAAGTGTCTATTTTAGTAATTGGCAATCATTTTTTCATCCATATATTTCTAAAAGCATATGAACTTGATACATTATGTCACTGAAAACGATGTCCTCCGGTGTGACACCATATCCTGTTTTTAAACTACACGGACAACTTTAATTAGTTGAAGAACCAGGAATAGTGTTTTACAAAAAAACGTTTTTTACTGGATATTTGTCAACTACCCAAATATATTTTCCTATCTATATCTTGAAAGATAAATATATTGAGTAAAACAAATTGGTAAATCTTTACAATTAGGTGTCAGTGTAGGATGTGTACTTTGGAATGGGATGCGGGCGGAAAACCCTAAGCAGATTTTCAAAAGGGGCCCCCATACCTACAGTTTCACCTAACCGCCCGCATCCCATTCCTTTAAAATGCTAGGGCCGGCCCTTTCTGCAGGCGCTCTCTGTGAGCCCTACCTGCTTCGAATTCGGGCCCAATGACTCCAAGGTCGTCCTGAAGCCGAGGCATGGTTATGTACCTAAAGTGCTCACGACTCCGTTCAGAGCTCAGGTGATAGCTCTTTCGGCGCTTCCTCCTTCGGAGCAGGACCAAGAGCTAAATCTACTCTGCCCCATCAGGGCATTGAAAATATACATTGAGCGTTCCGCCCCGTTCAGGCTGTCGGATCAGCTTTTTGTAAACTTCAGGTGACCGCACCAGAGGGTCTTCGGTCACGAAGCAGAGACTTTCCATATGGATAATTGACGCTATTTCAATAGGCTGGGCCTCGCCGTCCACATTTACCAGGTTTTATAATCTGGACGTCCCGGCTTACAAGCTCTGGTCATTTCTGCTTAATGGATTTACTCTAGCAAAACCAATGATAAATCAGGCATTTGCCTTCTCTATATGCTCTTGGCCCCCACTGGGCCGACCTCTGTGAGTTTGGCCCTATCGCTTCCTGTGGGGCTTCCCTACAATTACTAGGTCCCTCTGGGCCCTTGGTGCTCAAGGCAAGTTCAAGCATTGGTCGTTCCTCTAACATAGCACGGCGAGATTGTACTGGTTCCCCAAAGCGTCTTAAGCAAGCGGTTAAGTGGTACGAGTGAAGTATCGATAGGGAACGTACTCGGTTACTAACGTAACCTCGGTTCCCTGAGATACAGGAATGATTACTGCGCTGCAGGCCGTGCTATGTAGCTGCACGACTCGGTCGTCGCTTCAGTCGAAGCAACCTGAGGATCCTATGGCAAAATGCATGCTTATATAGCCAGATGCCCCGCCCATATTGGCGGGCTCTGGCGGGCTGTGCCGCCATAGGTTTGTGCAGCTCCGCTGCCAAGCCATTGGTTCGTTTTAAAATACACTGCACGAACCAATGGTCGTGCAGTTACACTGCGTGATTGAAAAAGGCTTCAGTATTCAGAGAAAAAGGAGTTTCCCCAAAGCGTTTTAAAGGGGTCATATGATGTTGCTAAAAAGAACATTATTTTGTGTATTTGGTGTAATGAAATGTGTTTATGCGGCTTAAGGTTAAAAAAAACATTATTTTCCACATACTGTACATTATTGTTTCTCCTCTATGCCCCACCTTTCTGAAGCGCATCGATTTTTACAAAGCTCATTGGTCTGAAAAGCGAGGTGTGCTCTGATTGGCCAGCTATCCAGTGCGTTGTAATTGGCCGAATACCTTAAGCGTGTGATGGAAATGTTACGCCCCTTACCATACTGTGATGCCCTGCCAGGCCGGAGCGTAACATAAAACCATGTCTGCATTTGTGATCGGAGAAATGACAAACAACAAGCACTACTCTACATTGCCCAAAACTCGTGTTTGAATCATCAGTGGCAAATTCTTTAAATATAAAAAATGTACTTACAGTCTATAAGTCAGAACAGCCGGCATTGTAGTCTACTCTACCAGGATCAGGAAACAGTCCTAAATATAAAATGTGCTGCACACATCTGAATATTTGGGTTGAAGTGTTCTGGAACAGTGTTGTAAATACAACTTAACCACTGATTTCTAGTCGTGTCCTCTTTTGCAAGGCCAAACAAAGTAGTTTGAAACACAGCGTCACACGCGGCGGTGGCCTAGAGTGAGCGGAGGCCGGCGGGCTGAGTGAGAGGAGGCCAGTTAGCTTGAGAACGGCGCGACCGGCGGATTCGACGAAGGAGCGGCCGGCAGGCTTGAGGCAACCACATGTGATGACCCCAGGCTGGACTCCGCATCACTCTAGCACCATATGACCCCTTTAAGCAAGACTCAGTACTCGTTCCCATATCTCAGGGAACCGAGGTTACATTAGTAACAGAGTACGTTTTATGGTTATGTGGCGAGCCTGAGTATAGTTTTACACATCATCCCAGTCTATTGGTTGCTTTGTGTCTTCCCTTATTCCTATTGGTGGATTACTGAAATTTTGAAAATATATCCATTATTTCCCACTCTGCTTCCTCTTTCAATCGCCGTTAAAATAGAAGATGATGAAAAAGCTCCCTATTTACAACAACAGCCTTTGCTCAGACACATTCTTATTCAGGTAAGTGCAGTTTTGGTGTTTTAAATGTTTTCTAGGGGTGTAATGGTACACTTATTCGTACCGAAAATTGTACCAAACAAATACAGTGTAATTTTAACCACAGCACGTGCGGAACTTAATCCATTTCTGTTCATAACCGTAAATAAATCTTCACTATACATTATTACTACACTGTAAAAAATGACCGTGAATTTAACGGTAAAAGACTGTAAAAATGCTACAGTAAAAACCTGTTAAATGGTTAACGGTAAATTCCCCTACTATATACTGTGAAAAACTGTATTGGACATTACATGTACTGGACATTAATTTTACGTTAGTACACCGTTTTTGGAAGTGAAATTTACAGTGAATAACCGTAAAGTGACATTCCCAGAATTCCCTGTGTTACATTTCAAATTTGATGTTTTTTTGTTGAAATAACTGTTTCTTCTTAGTTTGTTCTTATCAGTTTTGTATATTAGGGTTGCATGTTACACCTAATGTTGTTAAATGAATGTTTATTGCATTATTTCAGTTTCATGTGTGTTACCATGATGGTGTTTAGTGTTTGTGTGAATGAGACTGTGCACCTTCTATACATGTTATTATTTAAAAGCTGCTTGTGATGGGGTTTGGTTTAGTGTTGCTTTCGGCAACAAAAATTATGACTAAATATAGTCGTCAACGAACCTTTATCACATGACGAAAACGAGACGAGACGAAAATGCTGGTCATGTGACGATGACGATAATTAAATGTATAATGCAATATCGTTGATGAATAAAAACGAGACGAAACGTGACTTACAAAATAAAAACTATGCTAAAATGTCTCTTCATTTTCGTTGACCAAAACGAGACGAAACGAAATGTTATAACGTTATTTCGTCTCGTTATTATTATTATTTTGCAGTATTTCTGTTTCCCGTGTCTCGCTTCAGGGGCTGGATCAGGTCGCACTGCGCAGACGCAGGCGACAACACTTCCTCAAGCCCCACTCGCGGAATTATTTAGAACAGTGTTTCCCAACCGGGGTCTGTCGAGAGCAGGGGTGTCGTGTAAAAAAAAAATGTTTTAATATTTTTAAATTGCTAAAATGTTCAAAAAAGCAGCTGTAAGGTCAAAAATTATCAAAGACTTCTGCTTTCCTG
>NW_015505770.1:675903-676525 GCF_001515645.1 Sinocyclocheilus grahami | reverse complement strand
GGCCATGTAGGCAGTGGTAGACTACCCCCAAATTAATTTTTATAAATTTTTTTAATTGACAAATCTTATTTTCTAATTATCTAATTATCTAATTGTTCTCATGAATTTATATCATCAAAAACACTCAAGTCAAGTCAAGATGCATTATCTAAAAGCGAATTTATGTTTAAATATCGCAACACCAATCACGTCACGTCAGATTGAACGTTAAGTTAGTTGTCAAATGAGGCGCTAAAACCATCAAAGCTGCAGACATTTGAACTCAAAACACCCGGGCTGTGTTGAGAAGTCAAAATAATATTTTCTAAGGAAAAAAGATGGGCTTCAGGCTCAACAAAAAGTCCTAACATCGTTATCAACTCAATCAAAAGTCACCTTGAAAGCTAGCTATATGGTTGCCGCTCATGTAAAGTACTAGTGCTCGTAGTAAAAAGCCTTTACTATCGCTAAGGAACTTATTTTGCTAAGTGCTGTGGATAGGTGTCGAGAGTTACTGGGTGACGCAGCTGCCACCAAAATTCAGTCAATACCACTTTCCAATGACACCGTGGCTAGACGAATTGTTGACATGAGCGATGATGACATTGAATGCCAACTCGTGGAACGAATAAAGGCAAGCCCT
>NW_015505770.1:672523-673103 GCF_001515645.1 Sinocyclocheilus grahami | reverse complement strand
GTTTTTAAACAGTCATTGGTGGGCCATGAGTTGCAAAAGGTTGAGTTAGACAAAACATTCAAACAGTTAAAACTGTATAAACAACAGAAATTAAAGTCTTACAACAGTAACATTTGCTAACATTTGACTAATGTTGTCCAACCAAGCAGATTTCCCCCTCAGAGACGTATGTGTGGTGAAAGTGTTTACACAGCTCTCGCAGTAGCCATAGCTGTGGTGGTAGTGTTTACACACATAAAGGTTAAGACAATAATGAAGCAGACAGCAGACGCAGCCAGCTCTTACCGGACTCTCTTAAAATGGAGTGTGCTACAAAGTCTGCCTGTCTTAGCGTGCTGAGTACACCAGTGGTCAGGAAGGTGGGCGTGATGTCTGTGGGCGGCTCCTTTACGTGTGATCCGAAAACATAAACAACTCTGAAAAGAAGCAGATGAGCAAGGAATGAAAAAAGGAAAAACCTTTATTTACATCAGAGACCAAAAAAGACACATATTAAAGGACTACCTGACACTATGACAATTGTTGTACACTACTGTTCAAAAGATTATTAAATTTTTTTGAAAGTCTTTTTTTTTTTTTT
>NW_015505770.1:666479-672190 GCF_001515645.1 Sinocyclocheilus grahami | reverse complement strand
CGTTCCGAAAGCAGTCTGGAGTAAAGTGATTTGCGCAGTCATAAATGCATTCCCTTCAAAAATCCACTGCGTCTTCAGAGTAAATGATGACTGCTATACGTTCATTCTTACATCCAACAAAAAAAAAAACACCTCAATCGATTAGGAGACATTCTTGTCTACACCTGCTGCGGCATCGAAACAATGGCGGACTGCTTACAGCTCACTCAGAGCGGGTCTATTCTAAAACGGCAGTGTCCGTCAAAAGTCGTGGGAGGGGCCTGTGCAAAGTGACGCCACTTTGCCCTTCCCAGATTTTGTGAACGGCTTGTTTTGGGAAAGTGCTTATGATTTGTGGGGATTTAAAAAAAAAAAAAAAAAGCACTGGGTGGACTTTTATCATTATAGGGTGGTTGTGTGTACACATTGACAAGAAACATTTAAGTTCAAACACCATTTTAAAAGTGAATTTTGCATCCAATGTCCCCTTTAAAACAATTCATTTCTGTGATGGCAAAGCTGAATTTTCAGCAGCCATTACACCCGTCTTTACACCTCAGGCCTTGCATGCATGCGTTTCCTTCGTGACACTCGCTGCCGGCTCAGAGAAATGTCCGCTTGGAAGACAAGCAAGGTGCAGGAGCGCATTTACCCAATTAAAAGCAGAAACATTATGAATGAAAGGGAACTGACTCTCTTCAAAAATCAAAGTTTTGTTGATATTTTTCATGTTATCTCCGTGTAATGCCTAATAAAACAGTGTTTATAAGTGCAGCGCTGCTTTGTTTCCACCCACTGTCAGAGAGTGAATGTGCATTTTCATTCATCCTGCTGGTTTTGTTGCCGCCAATGTTGTAAATTTCAACCGTTTGGTGGAAAATAAGATCAATTCGGATAATATAGATATCTAGGATTATTTGACTGTTAGATTCATAGTTTATGTATTTCAAATGGGTTCCACATACAGACACTGTTTTTGACCGTGTTCTGAGGGTTTCTTTTAGACTAGTCGGTTATGAAATTTCTGTTTAAACAGCAGTGAAATTAGTCATAGCACAAATCCCTAGTAAGTCCTTTTTGCCACAGCACTCAAATCTCATTTGCAATGGCATTTAGCATCAATCAATGACATCGAACCTGATGTGACACGTCTAAACAAATCATTTTTAATTAAACAAGCACAAGAGGTTTAAGAGGGTCTGTTTAACGGGGATGATTATCAGTGAATAAATCCCATAGTTCCTCACATGGTTGGTGGGAAGAGGGCTGGAGCAAAAAGTCAACCTGATGACGTTACCTGTTGATGGAGTGACAGATCCGAGGGATGAGTCTGGCCAGGAACATCAGTGAATCCCAGTGAGGGGCCTCTTTACTGCTCACCCCACAAACATAACTGTATGACCGGGAGTCACCCTGCACAGACAAATCATATGGAATCAGATTTAGAACATATTCAACCCTCCAACTGTATCTAAAAAGATTAATTTTAAACATTTGTGCAGAATGATTACATTCTTACTTTGGAGAAGACACCAACTGTTAAACTATCAACCTTTAACAACAACAGATCTTAACCATATGCAAAAATACAGTGCACGGTATTTAAAACTTTTTGTCACCCTGCGTGTCAGCATGTCCCAGCTCAGAGTCTAGAGACCGTGGTAATTTTAGCACAGTGTGGTATAGTAGCAAGCCGCCTGTTAGAGGAACACCCAGCCATGCATCATCAACCAATGTGGTGAGACGCTGAGTGCCTCTGTCTGGACGTGTTCTATCTAATGGCTTCATCTCACAGAAGTAAACAAGCCTCTCTGGCACTATGACTGAAAACCAAACATCAAGACCTGCACACAGCAGCAGAGGAACGATCACTCTATATACAGACTGTACTGCACTGCCAGTACTGCTCTATGACATTTTCATTTTCCAAATAACATCAAATGAAACAAAGCAATAGAGAGGGAATAAGCAACACTGAGTGTGTTTTAATGGAACTGCAGGTTCGAAGGGATAACCACAAAAATTTAGACACAGGACAAATTTAGACATTGGTGCTACACAGCCAGACAGGTTGTTCTGTGTTCCAGATGGAAGAGTTTGTCACTTTGGAGACAGTATAAATTGCACCTCAAAACAAATGAATAGTCACAGTAACCACTGTTATTTTAGTATTATTTATATACTTTTATAGTATATATTAACATTTTAAAGCTTGTTCTCAAGACACTGGGGATGCTAAATTGAAAAGGGATTTTGCAGGGGCCGAGGCCATGTTGGGATGCTTTAGAGAAGAGGAAGAGTTGTTGTAGTAGAGTGTTCTTGCCATACTATCGAAACGCTGCTATTTTCACCCCGATTGCAAGTCCTCTTTGTTGGTTAAAATTAAAAATGCCCTGCTCCTGAAAATTATAATACCAATATAGCTCTCTGTGCTGCACATTTTACGAAGGACAGCATCTTCAATCTACGCAAGTTCAATGCCGGTACATTAGATTTTGTTAATTAGCATACACTTATAGCTACTTTTCTTGTTGTTCTGTAATAACCGAAACTAAGTACAGAATCGCAAAAACACGGCTTTACACATATACTGTACATGAATGAGAAATAAAGCTAGACTATATCACACAAGATGAGTTTTGTCAGATTTACAAGGTGATTGACAGTTTTTTCATTCTCTCCACAGAGGCTGAGCTGCTGGATCTTATGTATGTAAACAGAGGCAGATAAACACTGGACAGCATGTCGAATGAGGAAAAATGGGTCACTTTGAGTCCAAATGAATTCTCTCTTCTTCAAGACTATGCACAATGTAAGGCTTTTATTCTGTCATTCTTCCATATTTGCCCAATGTTTGTTTATCAATCCATAAGTTATGCTTCAATTCAGTTATGCAGTGGGGCAAAAAAGTATTTAGTCAGCCACCAATTTTGCAAGTTCTCCCACTTAAAAAGATGAGAGAGGCCTGTAATTTTCATCATATGTATACCTCAACTATGAGAGACAAAATGAGAGAAAAAAAATCTAGAAAATCACATTGTAGGATTTTTAAAGAATTAATTGGTAAATTCCTCTGTAAAATAAGTATTTGGTCACCTACAAACAAGCAAGATTTCTGTCTCTCACAGACCTGTAACTTCTTCTTTAAGAGGCTCCTCTGTCCTCCACTGGTTACCTGTATTAATGGCATCTGTTTGAACTCGTTATCAGTATAAAAGTCATCTGTCCACAACCTCAAACAGTCACACTCCAAACTCCACCATGGCCAAGACCAAAGAGCTGTCAAAGGACACCAGAAACAAAATTGTAGACTTGCACCAGGCTGGGAAGACTGAATCTGCAATAGGTTAGCAGCTTGGTGTGAAGAAATCAACTGTGGGAGCAATTGTTAGAAAATGGAAGACATACAAGACCACTGATAATCTCCCTCGATCTGGGGCTCCATGCAAGATCTCACCCCGTGGGGTCAAAATTATCACAAGAACTGTGAGCAAAAATCCCAGAACCACACGGGGGGACCTAGTGAATGACCTGCAGAGAGCTGGGACCAAAGTAACAAAGGCTACCATCAGTAACACACTGTGCCGCCAGGGACTCAAATCCTGCAGTGCCAGATGTGTCCCCCTGCTTAAGCCAGTACATGTCCAGGCCCGTCTGAAGTTTGCTAGAGAGCATTTGGATGATCCAGAAGAGGATTGGGAGAATGTCATATGGTCAGATGAAACCAAAATATAACTTTTTGGTAAAAACTCAACTTGTCGTGTTTGGAGGAGAAAGAATGCTGAGTTGCATCCAAAGAACACCATACCTACTGTGAAGCATGGGGGTGGAAACATCATGCTTTGGGGCTGTTTTTCTGCAAAGGGACCAGGACGACTGATCTGTGTAAACGAAAGAATGAATGGGGCCATGTATCGTGAGATTTTGAGTGAAACCCTCCTTCCATCAGCAAGGGCATTGAAGATGAAGCGTGGCTGGGTCTTTCAGCATGACAATGATCCCAAACACACCGCCTGGGCAACGAAGGAGTGGCTTCGTAAGAAGCATTTCTAGGTCCTGGAGTGGCCTAGCCAGTCTCCAGATCTCAACCTCATAGAAAATCTTTGGAGGGAGTTGAAAATCTGTGTTGCCCAGCGACAGCCCCAAAACATTACTGCTCTAGAGTAGATCTGCATGGAGGAATGGGCCAAAATACCAGCAACAGTGTGTGAAAACCTTGTGAAGACTTACAGAAAACGTTTGACCTCTGTCATTGCCAACAAAGGGTATATAACAAAGTATTGAGATTAAATTTTGTTATTGACCAAATACTTATTTGCCACCATAATTTGCAAATAAATTCTTTAAAAATCCTACAATGTGATTTTCTGAATTTTTTTTTCTCATTTTGTCTCTCATGGTTGAGGTATACAGGCCTCTCTCATCTTTTTAAGTGGGAGAACTTGCACAATTGGTGGCTGACTAAATACTTTTTTTCCCCACTGTATGCTCCACAGTCATATCGTCCTATCATCAACCTGTGAGATCGCATTTAGAGACATTATTATCATGATAATTCATTTCATTACTTACTTACCTTATCATAAAAATAATTAATTTAATTATTTACTCACTTTATCATAGTAAATCATTTAATTATTTACTTAGATTCATAGCCGGAGAGTGAACCATCTCTAGGGTAAGGCTAAAGGCAGCCTAATGTTAGTGTAATCTATTAACTACACATTATCTTTTTAGCCAAGTAGCATCTGGATGTCATATCATAAAAATTATAATTTGTATTTAACATGATAACAATTTAATAGAAACATTGTAAGTTACTAATTAAAATGCTTACATTTCCTCAGTTATTCAAACAGCAGCTACAGAAAACGAGCAAAGAACATTTACTTTATCAAAGAACATCATCACGGACTTCAGTCTAGTGCGAGTTTATGCACTTAAAAAAAAAACACTCCCGTTATAATTACTGAAGCTTTCTACACTGTATGATGAATAAATCTCTTATGCTTACATTGCACGTACATCTGCACTTTGTTGTTTATGATGAGAGAATTTGTGAGAGAGCAGAATGCAGCCAGGGAGTGCGCGCACTGAATGGCAAAACTCCGGTGTTTCAGCGATTACTCATCTTAACGCCTCTGATTGGCCATTGCATTTATAAACTCAACACAATGGTGTGTGATTGCTTATAATGCACAAAGCTGTAAAACTCAGAAAATGAAATATGGAACAAATAAGCCCTAATATTAATTAGATAATAATACTAGCCTGATTTCGTCTTGCTATCATCAAAGGCATCAGCCACAGGCAATATCTCAGACTACTGTCAATAAATAATACTATCGTCTATCAGCACAACCCTATTACAGTTCATTAAAATCATTTAAAAATGTAGCTCCACCCACGGCACACTTTCAGGAGATATTCTTTATAAAAGTTAAGAGTCAGCCACGCCTACCTAAAACGGCTCGTTCTAACACGCCCCCACATATCTACGCCGCCCAAATGTTCACACAAAGAAATAAGGCGTAACTTTTATTCTCGCTGTAGTATTGTTGTTGCCGCCGCTGCCATGTCTTGAAGGCGCTGTGATTCGTTGTGAAAGCGAAACTACTTTGTTTGGTCTTCCAAAAGAGGACGATATCTGCTTCATCATGCCTGGAGCTGATCCGTGCTGGTTGCTGAGGAAATACTACATCTTTGCGCTGTGGATCACCGGATCGGCTTTC
>NW_015505770.1:646514-665898 GCF_001515645.1 Sinocyclocheilus grahami | reverse complement strand
CCAGCTGTTCTGACTCAAAGACTATAAGTAAGTTTTTTATATTTAAAGAGTTTTTATATTTTATATATTTAAAGCAATTTTTTTGGGCAGTGTAGAGTAGGGCTTGTTGTTTGTCATTTCTCCAATCACAAATGCAGACATGGTTTTATGTTTACGCAGCGCGATGCAACGCAACGCATAAAAAGACAGTAGAAGTCATTATAATCCATAATTATGTCCCCACTGGATGCAACGAATGCCTCGTTTATAATGGGTTTTCATGTTTTTGAATCATCGCTCCGGCCTGACAGGACATCATCACAGTATGGTACGGGGCGTAACATTTCCGTCTCATGCTTGAGATATTCGGCCAATCACAACGCACTGGATAGCTGGCCAATCACAGCACACCTCGCTTTTTTAGAATGATGAGCTTTGTAAAAATCGACGCGTTTCAGAAAGGCGGAGCATAGAGGAGAAACAATAATGTACAGTATGTGGAAAATCATGTGTTTTTTTAACCTTAAACCGCATAAACACATTTCATTACACCAAATACACAAAATAATGTTCTTTTTAGCAGCATCATATGACCCCTTTAAGTTTTAGATCATAACACTGTCACTAACAACCATTAAAATGGCAGCTGAGGGGAAAGAACACATACCTGGAAATTACTAGTTTTCCAAATAGGTTTCCCCAACTCTCACATTATGCCTTAAAACAAATATGTTAAAAATCATGTACTCCGATAAATTAAGAATTGAGGCAAATAGTAACCTAATAAAACAAGTTTTATTTTACACTGAACGGGCTGCCTCATGGGGGCCCAATATGTTGAGCTCACATGACATTCCAAATACTATTCACTTTATCATAGTAACTCTTTTGCATGTGGAATAAATTAATTAGGGCTGACTACTGAGTGCATTTCTACAATGGCATCTGCAACTGAAAACTGTGTGTCAGCATAAGATCAAGGCCATTGGAACAAACCAAAAAAATTCTGAGCAAGTCATTCATATGCTCACATTATAAATATGCCTGAATGTGACGTGAAAGTAATGGGAGATGACAATGCTTACCTGGACACCGACAGTTTTAATTGGCAGCAGAAAGGCATTCAGTGAATGAAGGCTGGTGATCTGCATGAGTTTCTCTTCCTCCTCATCTGATATGCATGACTTCACTCTCTGAAGAAGGGTGTGTGGCTGAATGGATTGACATTAAAGGATTGAGATTTTATAGCATGCCATATATAACCCAGAGGGGACTCTGGAATGAATGTGTGCTTTCAAGTACCCACTTTCAACTTAATCAGCAAACTTATAGATTTTTTAAGTTGAAGGTAAATTGTTTAAGGTCAGTGTCAATAATTCAGCCAAGAAATAAGCAATCTTTAAACTAGCGCGCACACACACACACACACACACACACCTTTTTGACACTGGCAGAGAAGTCTGTGATGATTTTCAGGATGTTGTTGGTCTCGGCGAAGTCTTTACAGATGTAAGGCTCATCAGCGCAGATCACTCTGATGGCAAGGCCTGGACCTACAACACACAATAAACACAGTTTCAACAAAGGCCACACAAAGTCATTAATATTCACATGTGCATCATACATTCAAAACATACACTACCGTTCAAAAGTGGTCTGTGTGTTTTTTTTGTTTGCATTTTTAAGTTTTTAAAGAAAGTCCCATCAAGGCTGCATAAAGCAAAATTGTCAGCAGCCACATGATCCTTCAGAAATTATTATAATATGCTCTAATATACTTGTGCTGCTATAGTATATTTATGTGGAAACTATGAATCATTTCTTTTAGGATTTTTTGATGAATAGAAAGTTCAAAAGAACAGCATTATTTTAAAATAGAAATATTTCGTTTACCGTCACAATCAATTTAATGCATTGTTTCTGAATAAGAAGCATTAATTTCTTTAGAACTTTTAACCTGTAGTGTAAGATCATTGTACACTCAAAAAGAAACTCTTTGGCTAAACATGATTTAATCGTGGACAGTGGTTCAAAATCACAACTCTAACAGTTTATAGCAAATTTGTTGAAGGCACACACAAAATATACTACCCAACAACTCATGCCATTTATTTGAACTAATTATTAATGAAAGTAAACCAAATTAATTTTTTAATTAAGCAGAAACAGAGATTTGAATGTTTCTGATGGTCTTACCAGGGAAGGGATGTCGGGAGACGATCTCTTCAGGGAGCCCCAGCTCTCGACCTAGTGCTCTCACTTCGTCCTTATGGAAATCCTTCAGTGGTTCGATTACTTTACCCTGAAGGGCAAGGCATTCAGAAGAACCAGCAAACAACTGTTAGGATCAAACCATAATTGAGTTCCTCTAACTTGAAGAGACTCCCTATTGTGTGCCTCTATTCTGGCACACCGCAGGGGGCCCCGAATATACTACAGCCAAATCTATTATAAAACCACTTTCCCTGCTTCAGTTCACCAATGTTGACAAAAGAATCTGTTAAAATGCATACATATAGAAACATTTTATATAGATAAAGTAAAGAGTTACGGGACTATAATGACAGGTTAGACTTGTATTAGGACATGTTGCAAGCATGACTCAACAAGTTTGGTTGATGTTAATCTTTACCTCGTCTCTGAGTTTGCGGATAAGTTCTGTGTCGTTGTGGTGTGTTTTGATAACTTCTGCCTTCCCGCTAGCCAGGTGAGATGCACTCTCAATAAGGTCTGGCCTGAGCGTGCCTTGCGCCAAGAACACATCCTCTGGCTTCAGATTCATCTCTCCGATCACTTCATTTGCAACCTAAGAAAGACAGCAAATTAGAGCCTCATTGTTCTGCTCCATATTTAAGAGACTTTAATGCATCATAATAGGTTTATTCCACAGGCTAAGTATTGTTTGATGTGTACACAAGACATTTTAGGCGAATCAATACTGAAGTCGATAGTTCCCCTCACTAACATCATTACAGGACCACGATAATAATGACATCATCAGTTACTGGTCGAAAAACAGGGTGAGGGCACAGTCAACTACAAACTAGAGCTACACACTTTTACAAACGTATCCCCAATGATCTTCCGTTTCTCTTCTGGATTGGTGGTCATGTTAAGCGTTTTGCTGATGCGTTTTCTGGGTGTGCGATCCTCTTCTGATATTGGAAGGGTTGTTGTGCCGTTGTAAAAGGTGTGCGCTGCGTTTACCACTGTAAAGTGACACAGTGACGTTTTAGTCTCAACACTGAAGTGTGTTTTACTTGATATTGACACAATATATAAAGTTACATAAACTTTAAAGGGATAGTTCAGCCAGAAATTAAAAATTGCTGTTAATTTACTCACTTTCAAGCCATCCAAGATATAGGTGATTTTTAACAGAAACCATGGTCCTTGTTGATTTATAAAATGCAAGTCAATGGCTACCGTCACTTTGAAAGTCAAGAAAAGTATATCAGGCAACACAAAATGTATACCCGTTGCACCTGACAATATATAGATGTTTTATGAAGCGAAACAATCAGTCCGTGCAAGAAACTGAACATTATTTACAGCATTATTACCTGTAATCCACAGGCAAATGGCCCAACCTCAGGCAAATCGCCCAAAGTGATGTCTGGTTCCCAAAAAGAAACATTCTTTTGAACCGGTTATTTTTAGTGACCTGGATGAACCAGTTCATCATATCGGACTGAACCGTCTAAAACAGATCGTGGCTCAAGCAGCACAACTCTACAAGTTATTTAGTCACCTTTATTTATATAGTGCTTAATACAATACAGATTGTGGCATTCAATCAAAACTTACTCCTTACAGTCACTGCAACTTGAAATGAGCCAATATTCCGGCGTATATGATCTTATATGCTGGTTTTTGCTAACTCATTGAGCACTCCAGTTACTCTAATAGCACACTGAACTGTGCATGCCTGAATCGAGCATTTGAATGAAGGGGCGAAATCAAAGTTTTTATGTTATGTAAAAAAGTTAATTAAGATTAGTTTATTCACTTAATATACTTTAGACATGTAAAACATCAACATTTTACATCATTATTGGGTGCTTCATTAATATACTTGCATATACGTTGCATCATCATTTGAACCAATGCATTGAAACAAACTATCCGAAAGAACCAGTTTGCGAAGAAGAATCGGACTTCCTCGTTTGCCTGAGGCTGTGGATTACAGACAATAATGTTATACATAAATTTCAGTTTCTTGCACAGATCGATTGTTTCGCTTCCTTAAACATCTATATAGCATCAGGAGCCACAGGTATTAATTTTGTGTTGCCGGATATGCTTTTTCGACTCAAGTCAACTACATCTTGGTTGGCCTGAGGATGAGTAAATTAACAGCACATTTTCATTTTTGGGTGAACAATCCCTTTAATATTAGTAATAAATGATAATGCATACATAAACTTTAATGAAAGAAAGAAAGAAAAAGAAAGGCTTTTTAATAAAAGGTAATACATTCTAAATAAATAGTTTATGCTAAACTATTTCATTGATTGAAAAGATCCTTCTGAATGTTACCTTTGAGTTTGATGCCGAGTTTAGTCAATGCTTCCTCAACACTCTGACTCTCTCTCTTTCTCATGAAGCCGTTGTCGATGTGAACAGCAATCACTTGCTCCTGATTTAGGGCTTTATTCAGCAGGGCTGTGCACACAGTGGAATCTACACCACCACTCAACAACACCTGCACACATATAAACATACACAGAGATCCTGACTCACTTTGGACTGTAACTGTAAACAAGACATCCACTAAACTCAAATGTTCAAATACACTGAATAAACAGTACACCAGAGAGAAATCTGGGGGAAATACACAGATAATATTACTATAATATTGTGCTCATTAATAGATTAACAATCCAATATAATGCTCAGTTCATGCGCTAGAGAGAAGAACCACTTTGCAGAAGCTCAGGGAGGAAATCACCTTGCTTTAGGAAAGATCACTTTCAAATTGGAATTTTTAATTAGTTGCCACACACACACACACTCACCTGCCCAAGCACTGCCTGAAGCAACAGCAATTAAGAATTAGACAAATTAGAGTTGTAATCACATATGTGCCTTCAACCAAACAAAAGGCCCTTCATAGATCGAGGCGGCCCACATTAACAGTAACATCCACCACACACATGCATGCATATGCTAACCAATTAAATCTAAGCTTTACTAAATAGCAATCTCTTAATTATTATAATTAGAGAATGATGTGCCACTAGAACAGTGCTATTTTAGTATTATGTACCATTATAGGCCTAGTATTTAACATTTTGAATTAGCTTTTAGTTTTATATTTTCAGTTTTTATTTACATTTTAATTTAGTCATTTTGTTTCATTTGATTGTTTTAAATGGCAGGTTGAAGGGGTTTACGGTACTCACCAGAACTTTGGATTTGTCCACCTTCTCTCTGATCTCACTGATGCAGTTCAGCTGACGGTTCTGTACTGTAAAGTTGCTGCTACAGCCAGCAATCTCAAAGAGGAAGTTGCGTAGCATGTCCATCCCCCTCTCAGTCAGATCGACCTCTGGATGAAACTGAGTGCCGTAAAGTTTCTTCTGCTCATTAGCAATGGCTAAGACAGAGATGAAGACGGGAAATGTCTTAAACCACAAACACCCACAGCCATGACAAAGAATCTAGCATCAGAACCACTTTTTTTTTTTTTTGATACAATGCATGTCTAGGAAATATTCTTCAGGTTCGCCTACTCACCGGCGACAATGTTTCCTGACTGTGCAACAACTTTGAAACCATCTGCTACTTTGTCAACACTGTCTCCATGTGTCAGCAGAACATGCTCCTCCTTTTGCAGCCCCCTTGAAACACACAAAAGGGTTTCATCACAAGAAAACTATTAACTACTTTAAAAATCTATAAATGTGAAAAAACGGACATAATAAAGGAAAAAAAACATGGTGCTATCTGACATACTAAAGGGACTTTTACCTGAAGAGCGAGCAGGAATTGTCCAACGCAATGCTGAAAACACCGTCCTCCCTCACACTCTTCCTGTGTACTGTGCCTCCAAAAACTTTATTCATCATCTGGTGAACACAAAAAATAAATCAATAAATAATATTTATTATGCTCTTTTGAATGTTCGAATTATCAAACAATTCTGAAAAAAAATGTTCCACAGTTTCCACAAAAAATATTAAAGTGCCCCATTATGCCATTTCGAATATTGCCTTTTATGCAGTGTGTAATATAGCTGTCTGTGAATGTAAACATTCTGCAATGTTGTGAAGCTGACAGTGCACGGTAAATAAAAATATTGTTTCTCAAAAAAATAAGAATCGACTCTGAATCACCTAAACGAGTCGTCAGGAATTCAAATCCCACTTCCGTGACGGCTACACATCACAGGGTAACACATTTGCATAATGCCCGTTCAAGGTTGGCCCGCCGGGAACAACTTGACCTGCCCTCAAAAACTGTAGCTTGTTACTGGCGCCTAATGTCAACTAGGTGCTGCACGATATATCGAAATTATCAAAATATCGCAAATATAAATAATCGCAATATGCATATCGCAAGGGCATGCAATATCTGAATCATTTTAATAATAGGCTACTTAAATCAAATTGTTGCAAAAGGTCAAAGTTTTAGTTCGACGTATATAGCAGAGAATTGCTTGATGTTAAAAAGAGTTAAGTGCAATAAGTTACAGAAAACAACTCTTTGCCGTCTCGTCTTGCTGTCTGACTCACACCTAAAGCGTGCGCACAAGCCGCATCTCGCACAGCGTATCTTCAGTTCTTCCGCACACGTACAAAGCGTTCGAACACACACACACACACACCCAGAGAGACGCGTTTGACACGGCACGCGAACACCGAGTTGATTCGTCTTTCGCATCTCCTCATGTTTGAACAGACACATGGAATTGTCAATAGTACCCGTCTCAACGATCATTCTCATAAACGCAGTCGGTTATGTTTTAAATGAATGTAAACAGCTGAGAAAGAAATCGGATTTGTATCATTATAGGCTACTGGATCTGTGCAGTCGGTTTTAAAGGGACGGCAGCCTATAAATACGTGCTGCTGAATGTGTCACTAATGTTAATCAAACAACAAAACAGCTATAACAAAGATTAATCTAAATTTAATTCATACAGTGAACATTATGCAGTGTTATTTCACACCTAATTATTAAATTTATGTACCTGAATACTACTGTTTATATTATCTATGCTTGTAAATTGTGCATTTCTTTTTTTTTTCTTTTGTTTTTACTGACTGTTCACTTGCCTTTAATCATGTTTGAACTATCTCAGACTATAGTTTTTGCTGTGGCATATGAAGAAGTACTTAAAGTGTATGGAAAGCAAAGTTACAATGATATAAAATTAGTGTCATTAATTTTTTTTTGTTTGCATGTTCACACTGATGTTAAAATGACATTTTCTGATTTGTGACATTACTTTTTATGTAATGCTAAAACACTGCTGGTCATTTTCAGAAGTTGTAGTGATTCTTTCTTTTACAAGAAAGAATGTGAAACAAATTGGTTATATAATTTTCATTTTTAAATATTTTAAAATATAATTTAAATTGATTTTACACACTTTAAGCAATATCGTATCGCATATCGAATATCGCATTTTTCTTCAATATCGCACAGCCCCACTAATGTCAACTAATGCAGAAACGTATAATACTACCTATCGTACTTCATGGCAGCAAACGTTTTTACCTTCACTTGGCATTCTGATACAGTTCCCACATGTGCACCTAAATAAATTATAACAATGACGCTTGCGAATTAGCGTCTGGTTGATCAACTAGACGCTTCATCATCAGAATCGGGCTCGAATTTCTAAGGTAAAATCGATACCATCTTTTCTCTCAATACATTCTTTCCGAAGCTGTCATTCAGTTATGGCAATGGGCGTTTCGTTTCCGACATGCGCTGTACGCTGTAGATCAATAACAAAGGACTGGGTCATCTGACCAATCAAAGCAGAGTAAGCTCATGGAAAGGAGGGGTTTAGAGAGCATGATTCTTTGAACTGCTTCATATGAATCATATACGAATCATTGAGCAATGCAGTGAAATTAAATGTATATTATGGGAAAACAAAAGTGTAATGTAAACCTGTTGTAGGAGCCTCCCAAAACAATATTAGGAACCTTAAAAATGGCATAATAGGGACACTTTAAGCAGCACAACTGTTTTCAACATTGATAATAATAAGAAATCTTTCTTGAGCACCAAATCAGTATATTCAAATGATTTCTGAAGGATCATGTGACACTGAAGACTGGAGCAATGGCTGCCGAAAATTCAGTTTAAGTAATAATTGCATTTCAAAATATATTGAAATAGACCATTTATTTTAAATTGTAATAAACAATATTTCTGTTTTACTGTATTTCTGATCAAATAAATGCAGCCTTGGGGAGCATAAAATATTTTTTTTTTTAAATCATGCCAACCTCAAACGCTTGATTGGTACTGTATATTATCAATCTGATTTATGACGATTATGATTATTATATAATAATTATTAATAACAATTATTGTCATTGCTAATTCGCTTCTCACCTGCATTCCATAGCAGATACCAAGAACTGGTTTTCCGATGGTGAATATGGCTGGATCAAACCAGGGTGCATCTTCAGCATAGACAGAGTTTGGCCCTCCGGATATAATAATGGCCCTTACATTGGAGAAAATAATTTGATATACACATTATAAACCAATTTACATTAACCAAAACATAATTTCAAAAATCTCAAGCGGCTGAGAAAAATGGAAAGAGTCTGTCTGTCTGTTGAATCACTGAGACTAGGCAAGTTCTAATGCAAAGGCCAGATCATCTAAGCCACTTATCTCTCCAACTTGTGGGTTATTCTGTCCTTCTATCAGCCACATTCTGTCTCTCAATGTTCACAGCTTCCGGTAAACACAACAGCTTTGTTTCCTTTTATGTCCTCACAGGTGGAATGCACAGCACCTCACACTGTGTTCTCTCAAGGACAGACCAACTAACAAAAACCAATATGACTGTTTATCTTCAGCAATTGGTGCATTACAAATTTCTAGAATAGTTGCAGGTAGGGCTGCACGATAAATCGTATGCGATATTTAACAGCATCTTGTCAGTAAAGCCATTCTGTAATCAGCGGTAAATCTCCATCACGTGCGGGCTTTCACATTGAGCAGCATTAACGACACAGAGCCGTTGTTCACCGACAAGCTGAGCAAAACCACGATCGTATTTTGCCCATGTTTTGCGCAGCTTGTCGGTGAACAATGGCTCTGTGTAGTTAATGCTGCTCAATGTGAAAGCCCGCAGGTGATGGAAATTTATCGCTGATTAAAGAACCGGCTTTACTGACAAGATGCGCGTTAACTATCGCATGCGGTTTATCGTGCAGCCCTAGTTGCAGGTCTTAAAAGAGAAGCTGGGTGATTGTAACTGTACAATAAAAAAAATTAGTTTGCGGTCCTCAATAATGCATTCAACCAAACTTTTAAACATAGAAAAATGTCTTTAACTTGGAAAATACAATGACTGAGTTAATTTTATCAGAAGTGTACACGGTCTTCATTTACAACACCTAAAGCACACAACGACTCCAATAAAACCTGATCACAATAAATTACAAGCTTTAGGCTTTGCTGCACCGCACAACTGCTGTTTGATAAGACTTGAAATAGAATGGACAAAAACATACACCTATAGCTAACCATTCAACTTTTACGACCCAATAGCAGTGCGTTCCCCGTTAACCACAAGTTCAAAGTTTCAAACTAAGAAAATGAAGCCATGAAGCAAAACTACAAGCAATGAAGGTTAATCATTCTGATGTCTTCTGCTTTTAAAGGAAGAAGGCTTTTGATTCACAGAATGTTAGTTAGTTCAGTTACCAAAGCCGATCGGTTACCATATCAGACATTTCTACTTTGCAATTCAATTAGGTTTCCCTGGTACTTTTTAACATGAGAACCAAACAGCATCTACTGCTACATCTATCTTGGCACCGATGGGCTCACCTGAAACCCTGCTCTCTGATGGCGAAGGCTGGCGTCTCCAAAGGCAGAATCTCAGACTGGACAAACAGCTCTCGTACCCGCCTGTCAATCACTTTCCCATACTGTGCTCCTGCATCTAGGATCACCACGGCACCCTCGTAGGAACATAAACCATCTTTAGGCTCTCCGATGATATCCAGCTGCAGATACAAACACACAAATAGCACAATGAACAACAAACATTACATCATTCCCCAAGCTAAGCAAGTAAAATGCTACTAATTAAATGTGTGATGCATTTAAAGGCGCATGTGTGCATGTGACTGGAGACTAAAGATGTGCTGCTTCTGATAAATCAGTCACACGAGTCACGGGAAGGTGATGTCCTGTGTAGTGCATATAGGCCTAAGCATTACTGCCTGACCCTGCACACTGCGAATGAATGCACACACAGAAATGTTATGGAGTCATTTCTAAAAATTTGTGATATCAGGCAAGTTGATTGATAGGCAAAAATTTGGTCATTTCAGGCCAGTTTGGTTATATTACATATAATTAATTATCCCCATCTTATTAAATATCTAATACAATTTTATGATCATATTTATATATTAAATATTAATAAATAATATAATGGGCAGCTAGCCAGCTCTTTAGATATCATGTTGGCATCAACCACTACTATATATATTTTTTATTTTATAAAACTGCCTATGGTTGGTCAAGTTCCTGTAGGTTTCTATATTATTATACATTTTATTATTATATAGGATAAGTATACAAAACAGCAGAGGTGTAAAGTATTTGAGTAAATGTAGGCCTAATTAATATTACTGTACTTGAGTATCTTTATTGGATACTCTGTAGATTTACTGAGAGAGTATCAAAGATATTAGCAACTTTTACTCTCTACTTCACTACATTTTTTAGTAAGTATCTGTACTCTTTACTCCACTACATTTGTAATGAGTGTTGCAATTACACATTACATTTTGCATGACATCTAGTTTTTTCTGCAGCAGTATATTTTATTATCACCAACTACAGGGCACTGAAAGTACTTTATCTTGTGCGTTTTGCCCTTACTCGCCCAAACTTGTCAACAAGGCTACTTTATGTGAATGCCTTAGCAATGGCAACGAGGCCGAACTCAACTCATCCAGTGCAATTAGGCTTTGACTTTTTAATTTTACTTAATGTTATTTTTTCACTGTTCTTCTGTATTCTTATCCTGTTATTTTTGTAAAAGTACCATAAACAAATTAAACAAAAAATAAAAACTACTTAACATTATTTTAATTATCCGTTATACTGAAGACACCTTTTTGAAGCATAGTGTTTTTGTAATTTTTGAGGCGTTTAGTTTTATTCTGGTTTTCGAAAATTAACAAATCAACTCTTTCTTGTTTTTCACTGGCTAGTCTCTTTGAATAGTGCATCTTTGAGCCTATATTTAGTATAAGTAAAATACTTAAGTACTGTTAAAATCAGACTTTTACTCAAGTTGTTTTGAAATTGGTGACTTGTAACTTGTAGTGGAGTAATTTTCACTGTAAGGTAGTGCCTGCACTTTAAAGGTAGGGTATGTAATTTTTCAAAAACACTTTAGAAAACTGATTCGGGCCGAAAAGCAAAACAAACTTGTAGCCAATCAGCAATAAGGGGCGTGTCTACTCGTGATGTGGAGGAGAGAGCTTTCAGTGCATGGGACGGACATGCACTGAAAGAAAGATAGCGACAGAAAGATAGAGATGGCGGATTAAAAAAAAAACAAAAGAGGAAAACGTCTGCAGAACGATAAGGCAAGAAGTAGGACCCGTGTAAATATCGGATCAGCTTTCCAGTGCTGGAGAGAACTCAAGGAGCGGAGGCCTGTGATCGGACGCCGAGGTTGCTTTGTTTCTTCTCAATAGGTGAGTAACACCGTGTCTACAACAGCTAAAGTCTGCCTACACTGGACGTGATCAAACGACCGTTGAAAACCATTTTAAATTTGTGTCAGCACGTCATAAATAGAACCTGGCAGCAGTTTTCTGTCGGGGATTTGTTGCGCCGCGCCGCTCACGTCCGATGTAGACACGGTGTAACATTGGTTTTCCTTTGTTTCACAGAACTAATCGTTGCCTGGGTTGCGTACGTATATGTGGGGCGGAGCTATCAAAATAGGGGCAAGACCCTTTTGGGGTAGGGGCGTGTTTGTTTTGGTGATTTCAAATATCAACATTGGCTACCAGAAATCGCTTACCCTGCCTTTAACTCAGGTATGGTTTTTCTAGGCTCTCTTTACACCTCTGCAAAATAGGGTGTATATACTTATATATATATCAAGATGAGCAATTCCTGCACAAGGATCAAAATTGTATAAATTCACTTCAATTTAAAAAAAAAAAAAAAAAAAATGTATATATATTTTACACTTTATTATTATATGGCCTCAAAATATGGAGTATCAAATATGACAAGATGAGCAATTCCAGCAAAAGGATAAAAAACTTTTAAATTCTAAAGAAAATGCTAACAACACAATCAAAAATTGACGCTTGAGGGATGGACAGTATATACTTGTACTAAACCATATATGGACCCTTGAGCAATTCTTGAACATCAATCAGAACTTTTTAGATTCTAAACACAAGATCAGCGAAGTAAAAATTGATCAGCCATTATATACACCAGTAAAGACAGATAAAGTGCATACTACAAAAGCATGCATCTCTCACTATAGTTTATAAGTACGAAACGCTCCCACGTGGTTTGCGAGTGCACGACAACAGCACTTTCTGACTGACTCCAGCACAGCAGCACGAACTCAAAACTGTAGAAAACGCCGGTAAACGGCGATTAAAGTTTTTATAATGAACACTTGAACGAGTGCAAACATGAACCGGTGTGCAAAGATAAAACAAATAGCAAACATGGCCAATCTCCAGTATGAAAACGCACTGGCCTGTACACCAGTCACAGCTCATAATAGCTTGTTAACACAAACCAGCCCAACTTTTCAGTTTGCCCTACTTAAATGTAAAAAAGGATCAATCTTTTCAGCTGCGTGAAACTCAACAGTGTTTCACTGGTGGCTGTTCATTTCAGCCACAGCTCCGAACCCTCATTAGCCACAGCAGCTCAGCTTGTCACATCGATTGTGGCTAACTAGCATTAGCTTGTGCGCGATAGCCCGGCTAACTGAACGCGCATGCTGCTATTTCTCAGGGCTGCTCGCGGGTGAGCCTCTGAGCTTCGCCCGGGGCGTGCAATGATCTCATACCACGACATCGTCCAGGTGGAGTGCTGTAGGCATGGGCAGACAGTACAAATTCACCATATTACCAAATATGCCTTAATAAAGGTACAACGATAAGTCACAGCAATACACCCCGGCTCCAAGTTTCCAGGCGCAGACAGGGCCGCGTGTGAACGGGAGTACCGGTGGCGAGCACCAGTGATAACCACAAGGACGGGTAGAGCAGTTTGGGTTCTGTACATGCTTAGGCCGGTTTACTGACCTTGCTCTCCCCGTTGCACAGCGCCATGAATGTGTGATGTGGAGCGGACAGTCCTGTCTTGCCGTGTTTGTGTGGTGAGCGTGTTCTCAGCGGCTCCTCTCTCTTCCGTGTGATCGTTGACGGTGTCACCCACTCGCCTGCTGGCCGCTTACTACTACAGCAGCAGCAGCTCCGCACCCCTGCACCTCTGCCTGCTCGAGGTATGCGATTGCTGATAGGGAGGAGTTTGACGTTGAGACTCGGAGAAAAGTTTCTGTTGGCTGGGGGCCGCCAGTGGGCATGGGAATCCTAATAACGATTCTTTTAGTACCTTTGAAAGAAGAAATATTTGGGGAAATACACCCGAATAAACTATGTTGATATCATTTCAGATTTGATCCGAACAGATATGACGGATAATAAATGCATTGGCAACACTTTATTTGTTAACAAGTAACTATGCAGGAAGTAATAGGTAGTACTACATTAACACTTAACTTAATGTTATTAACTAATAGAGAAGCAAGATTAACTAAGCAGTAAGTAGTAGCAAATTTAGGACAAAGGTAGTTCCTTTATAAATAAAATAAAAATATCCTCATTGAGAACTACTTGGGAACTATGACCAATTAATAAAGAATAACCAATTAATCACTAATCACAACAAAAAGTGAACGCTTAAAAGTGAACAATTGGGTTCTTTGTGGAAACTAATTTATGAATATGATATCCCCCAAATACAGGTTGAAATTGTGACTACTACTCTTACCAAAGGCTGGATGTTCTCTGTTTATTTCAAACAAAAACATAAAATGATAATACAAAATAATTCATTTAAAAATGTTAATAATTAGGAAGTGATTGAACTAGTTTGTGTCAGTTCAGTATGTCTCCGACTCCAAAAGACCTATAGCTTTAGTGACAGTAGGCTGGGGACGACTTTTCTTGAATATAAATAATGATGTTCTCTTGACAAAAACAATTCACATCCTTAATGAAGGAAACGACTGCATTTATATTGTGTTAAGCACAAAACCGCATATTCCAGATTACAGTGTCTGGTAAAATATCACGTAAGCTTTATAGTAATGTGGTCTTGTTTGGGCAAGAAAACAGAATTCAACAATTGATTAAATAAATGAAAACTGGCCTGAATGAGTTCTAAGAAAATGGCAGTAACTCTGGCTGCTAATGGATAAAGTCTGAGTTAGTTTACACGCACATTTCTGGTCACATGCCTTTATTCAACATTTTCAGTCACATGCATTTAAACCTTTTTACTGATTCCACACTGCTTCACACACTGCACATACAGTCATTCATTATATCTGTAGAGAGGAAATGGGGGATGTCCTTTTTCACAGTGAAAGCATAAAATGGCTCATAAGAAAGAGCACAAACAACACAGTGCTTTGTATTTTTAAAGATCAACATTAGTAATAGTACAACAACCAGGTGTCAAATAGCATATGAGCACTGATAAGTTACATTATATATGTGTGTATCATTTAAATAAGGAAAAAAGTTATGCTGAGCATAGACAACACATTGCTTTCTTCCAGTTTTTCTCTCGGTTTATTTTTCTTTTTCTTTCAATTTATGGCTGCTGTACTAATTACACACTGCATCTGTGGCCTTGTGTGAAGCAACATAAGAAACTTCTCTCAAAAATAAATAAATAAATTAATAAACTTTTCAAAGTTCCATGGGCAGAATATTTACTCTCTGTAAATTACATGAAACATGAAACTAAGCGGAACTAAAACAGGCGCTGTAAGACACGTCTGCTGAAGCATTCGGACACATTTTACTGACGCACCGCTCCGGCTTCCTTCTCATTTTAGCAGTCAGGTGTACTAACTGTGGTTCCCGGCGGATTGAAAAACTAGGTATACTGTATATTTATGCACATATATTTATGTCTCAGTAAGGTGCTGCTTATCTGAAGTCAAGGAACCGTGTGTTTTTTTCATTTTGTTCATTGAAGTCTTGACTTGTCTTGTGGAATGTCATCATAGTGCAAGGTAACCGTGAATCAGTGTTTTTTCTGCTTCTTTACCAGCTCATGCTTATGTGGTTCTTTCGTTCGGAGTATGTTCGTTAATCAAAACGTGTCGCATGATAAAGTCTCTGAGCTGATGTTATTTGTTTTGTTTACTCAGCTTTACGTGACAAGAATCAGAACTAGTTAGCTATTTTTTTATTAATCATTTATGTGTTTCGTTAATTGGTTTCATGTTCGAGAGGCTTCTCTGGAGTGGAATACACATTCTTTCCCCAGTCTTTATGGTTTTGGAATAGTATAGTAATACTGTTATAGTAAACTAAAAGCATAAAAACATTTTTGGTATTTGAAACAAAACAAATGCTAACTGAAACAAGTCTTAAAAACTATTTTTATGTTATGTTATGTTATCCTAAACTAACCTCTGCTAGTTGCCAAGACTTGGAATTTCTCATTTTTATTTAGTAAATATATGTACTAAAATAATAGACTAAAACAGAAATAAAAGTGAATGCATAGGCTATATACATAAAAAAAAAATATATATATATATAATAATAAAACTGTCTGTTAAAACTGCTGAAATTAAGTAATTTACAAAGAAAACAAAATCTTAAAATAAATACTAATTCGTTGTATTAAAATAATAATAATAGGATCTCAATGATACCAATATAACACTGCTTCCAATAACGTTATGCAATTCACTTTTTTCACAGACTCATTGGTGCAGCTGGTTTATTTATTTATTTATTTTACACACAGGTGTTTTGAGGACATATCTGGATTGATGCCCGGCAGGTTAAGATGGAACTGTCTGAATCTGTTACACACAAGAACGGGAGGCTGCGGAAGCCTGTGGTGTCCAACTCTGATATGGGTGAAAGAGAATCCAAGCTAGAAGTGGAGTGTGACGAGGAGACTCTTCTACCAAACTCAGTCAGGGCTGATGGACAGGCGAAAGCGTGTCACGGGATCAAAGGAGAACTAGGCAATGTGGCCCTGTTATTGTTTTTGTATGTGCTTCAGGGCATTCCCTTAGGCTTGGCCGGGAGCATCCCTCTCATCATGCAGAGTAAGAACGTTAGCTACAAGGACCAGGCCTATTTTAGCTTCGTCTTTTGGCCCTTCAGTCTAAAGCTGTTCTGGGCTCCCCTGGTGGACTCGCTGTACCTGCGGCAGTTTGGCAGGAGGAAGTCGTGGCTGGTGCCCACTCAGTACCTGCTGGGTCTTTTTATGCTTTACCTGTCAGTCACGGTTGATGCAATGCTTCAGACAGATGGACAGAGTGGGCCAGATGTGATCGCACTGACAGCAGTCTTCTTCGTGCTGGCTTTCCTCGCAGCCACGCAAGATATTGCCGTTGATGGCTGGGCTTTGACTATGCTGTCCAGGGAGAATGTGGGTTATGCTTCCACTTGTAACTCTGTGGGTCAGACGGCTGGATACTTCCTAGGAAATGTGTTGTTTCTGGCTCTGGAGTCTGCTGATTTCTGCAACAAGTATCTGAGGTTTGAGCCTCAGGAACGGGGCATTGTAACACTCTCAGGTATATTTTTACATTTTCAAATTTTTTTTTTTTTAATGAATTAATATTTTTATTCAACAAGAATGCATTCAAATGAACAAATGTGACAGTAAAATCTTTGTACATTGTTACAACACATTTTCATTTGAAATAAGTCTTGTTTTTTGATCGTTCTGTTCATAAATGAATCCTGAAAGAAAACGTTTCCACACCTTCCACAAAAATATGAAGCAACACAACAATATTTAACATTAATAATAACAACAAATATTTATTGAGCGCCAGATCAGCCTAATAGAATGATTTCTAAATGATCATGTGACACTGAAGAGTGCAGTAATGGCTGCTGAAAACTCAGCTTTGCAATCACAGGAATAAATTATTTTTTGAAAAAACTAATTTCACAATATTAGAGTTTTTTACTTTTTAATTAAATGCAGCTTTGGTGGGCATAAGGCAAAAAACATGAAACATTTTATATTTAAGTATATACATATATATTTAGGGTACCTTAACTTGCCTTGCTAAAGAAGCTGAGGGTAAAGGTGATGGATTGGCCAAGCATGTGCATCCTCAAACGGAAGGTGGAGGAGTTCAAGGTCTCTAACATCCACCAGCTCCATGATGTCGTCATGGAGGAGTGGAAGAGGACTCCAGTGGCAACCTGTGAAGCTCTGGTGAACTCCATGCCCAAGAGGGTTAAGGCAGTGCTGGAAAATAATGGTGGCCACACAAAATATTGACACTTTGGGCCCAATTTGGACATTTTCATTTAGGGGTGTACTTACTTTTGTGGCCAGCGGTTTAGACATTAATGGCTGTGTGTTGAGTTATTTTGAGGGGACAGCAAATTTACACTGTTATACAAACTGTACACTCACTACTTTACATTGTAGCAAAGTGTAATTTCTTCAGTGTTGTCACATGAAAGGATATAATAAAATATTTACAAAAATGTGAGGGGTGTACTCACTTCTGTGAGATACTGTGTGTGTATATATATATATTTATATTATGGGTGCAACGGTTCAACTTACACATGGTTCGGTTTGTGTCACGGTTTCGGTACGGTTCGGTATGTGCTATATTTAGGGGAAAAACTATATTGTCAAATAAAAATAATGAAGATAACAAATAATCTAACAAGCAACAGCACAAATAAATACAATAGAGCAAAGATACAAATAAAATAAACAGTGCTTTTCAGGTTTTTTAGGTAGGTCTAACTTCGTTTTTAGGTACAGAAATTGAATAAAGTAATCAAATGTGAAATAACATTGCATATTTGACTGTATAAATTAAAGATTAATCCTTATTAAAGTTACAAAAGTTACTCAATCAAGAGCAGTGAGTGATTTCCGTGTTGTTGCTGTTTGATTAAAGGGGTCATATGATGTTGCTAAAAAGAACATTATTTGGTGTAATGAAATGTGTTTATGCGGTTTAAGGTAAAAAAACCCCCATTATTTTCCACATACTGTACATTATCGTTTCTCCTCTCTGGCCCAGCTTTTTAAAAAAATTATTTTTTTATTTATTTAATTTTTTTTTAACAAAGTTCATCGGTCTGAAAAGCAAGGTGTGCTGTGATTGGCCAGCTATCCAGTGCGTTGTGATTGGCCGAATACCTCAAGCGTGTGACAGAAATGTTACGCATCTACCATACTGTGATGATGCCCTGTCCGGGCGGAGCGACGAGACAAAAACATGAAAACCCATTATAAACGAGGCATTCGTTGCATCCAGTTGGGACATAATTATAAAATTAAAATAGCATCATATGACCCCTTTAACATTAAGAAAGTGCTGTCACTTTAAAAGAACGCACTGATACTGTATGTTCAGCCGACTATCTGCTAGGATACTCACCAAGATGGGCATTTTGACACAATTTTTGTGTGAATTTGTCCATTCAAGCACAATACTTCAAAGAGAGCTTAATATTTGCGCGCGTTCTGAGATGTGAGTTCACGTCTTCTGGCTCTTTAATATTTAAAATGGCCAGAGGCTTAAATGAGTTTAGTTTAAACACATATAGTAACGTGTGCTGTTCAGGTCTCACCTGCGTTATCAACACGTGATGACGGCATATATGACAGTTTGTTAGAGTGACTGGTTTGTCCACGTATTGTTTTTTTTTTTCTCTCTCATCTCTCTTGTTGTAATGTATTGGGAAGCCAGAATTTGTATCCATCAACAGAAACATGCATTAGCCCAACTCTAACAAACCACGTTACAGATGCATTGTCAGATATAAGTTGAACCGCGGTCCTAGTGCATGCCGAACCGTACGGTTTGATTTTTTTTAACCGAGAACAGTTGCACCCCTAATATACATACATATACATACATATATATATATATATATATATGTATGTA
>NW_015505770.1:645613-646158 GCF_001515645.1 Sinocyclocheilus grahami | reverse complement strand
ATATATACATATACATACACATTAAGTGCTCTATTGCATTGTTTCATTTTAAAATACTCAAATTCAGATTGCTGTTACATTTTTATTGATTGGATGATTAGTTAATATGAAAATTTTAATGCCATTTTGTGAATAATTAATTGATTTTTCCTAATTCTTAATTTTTATCTTTTAATTTTTTTTCTTTCTAAAAAGCCTGTTCCTTACATGGGATCTGAAGGTTTTTCAATTTTGTAGAGTTGCACACACAGATCAGACGTAATTATACGTATAATATATGGCTACAATTTTATGAAAAATTGAAAGGACACACAGGATAAACACAGGGTTTTTAATGTGTTTTTATTTTTATTTTAAAATTATTTATTTATTTCAATTTAGTCTGATTATATTACCTAAGATGTAATTACGTTACTAACTGCAATTTTCATCATGTAAGCTGTATTCAATTATGGACTGTGTGTGTGTGTGTGTGTGTGTGTGTGTGTGTGTGTGTGTGTGTGTGTGTGTGTGTGTGTGTGTGTGTGTGTGTGTGTGTGTGTGTG